>NC_080540.1:36108060-36405560 GCF_028640845.1 Ahaetulla prasina | reverse complement strand
GCAGCTGGGGAATTGCCCAGTGGGAAGACAGGATAGGCAGCATTCAAGACTTCATATTTGCAAACTGCTGTTAAAATGCTTCATTTTGAATATAATTTTTTTAGAGTCAAGTCAGCATCAGCACAGGGCAAAAGTAACTTAAATAGATATGCCCTAACCAATAAAACAAAAATAAGTATTGTATACAAACAAAAAGTAAAAGGTCCATCATTTAAATTCATATCAACCATGCATATGCTGTATCTAATAGCTTATTAGAATATAACTAATAGCTTATAGAAAGAACCTTAAAATTCTTGACCAATGGCCTTAGATTTGTAGGTTAATTATTCCTAAACCCAGATCTGGAGAACTCAAAGATGCCTGCAGAGATTTAAAAAAAAAACCAAAAAACATTTGATATCTCTCCTGACACTGAATGCATTGTTTTTTATACCTAGTCTGAATTTTCATTTTCTGAATTGTAATAAATTTTATATTCATATTATATTGATGTTTTTTCAGGAGAAAAATTCTTTGCAAAGTATCCACCAAGAGATTCCAAAGAAATTGACATCAACGGAAGGGAATATTTGTAGCTCAGGTTTCAACTATGGAGTCCTCTGAGCTTGGTTGTTTTCTTGCAGATGTTTCATTACCCACCTTGCTAACATCCTGAGTGGTAAAAGGGACTGGGGTTTACTCGCTGTTTATTTGCAAGGGGTTTGCACAGTGTTAGGTGGGAATGTGTCCTTCCTAGTAGTTCCTTGATTGAGCTATTGTTTACTATATGATTGTTGGCCTGATATTAATCCTTGTTTATCTCAGTGTTGACTGGCCTCAAGTGAGATCAGCTGAAGGGTCTCATATGTTGCAAGAGACGTCAGAAATAAAATAAAAAAAACCTGACAAAAAAAAAACTTGTCAAAGAACTTGGAGTTTTCATATCAAATGATCTAAGTGCCAAAGCCCACTGCAACTACATCGCCAAAAAGGCTTTAAGAGTTATAAACTTAATCTTGCGTAGCTTCTTCTCTAGAAAGATTACACTACTAACCAGAGCATACAAAACATTTGCTAGACCAATTCTCGAATACAGCTCGCCTGTCTGGAACCCACACCTCATTTCGGACATTAATACAATTGAGCGTGTCCAGAAATATTTTACAAGAAGAGTTCTCCACTCCTCTGATCACAACAAAATACCTTATGCCACCAGACTTGAAATACTGGGTTTAGAAAATTTAGAACTCCGTCGCCTTCGGCATGACCTGAGTATAACTCATAAAATCATCTATTACAATGTCCTTCCTGCCGAAGACTACTTCAGCTTCAATTGCAAAAATATACGAGCACACAATAGATTTAAGCTTAATGTGAACTGCTCCAATCTTGATTGCAGAAAATATGACTTCAGTAACAGAGTTGTTAATACTGGAATGCACTACCAGACTCTGTGGTTTCTTCCCAAAATATCTTCATTCTATTATTGCCAGTGAGAAACTTCGAGCTAGTATGTCTGGAGTCTCTGGAGTACTCCAGCTTAAATTTTGATAGACATCCATCAGATGGAAGGTCTTTCACGATTTTATAAATATTTGTTTCTGGTAAAGGATTTATTGTGAAGAGGAATATATCTTATAGGACAGAGAGAGAGCATTTGGGAATCCCCAAATGTTGCTAAATTAGAACTCCCTGGATTTTCCCATGCTGGCTGATAGAAGTCAAAATTCAGCAAATATCTGGAGGGCTTCATCCGCTGATTCAGGGTGTGAACTGAAGAATAGTAGATGTACCCCTTTGTTTTTGTATGCGTACTTTGAAGTTTGAGGGCAAGGTGCTTTTGTTCTACATTCGCTCTTCACAAGAAAGGTGTTATGCAAATTTTGTGGAACAAAATCCTTCAGAGTGATGCAGTTATGTAAATTTAACCTATTTGCATATGATTCATCTTTACTTCTGCCATCTACAATGATGGAAAAGGTACTGCATGCCACTAGCTATTCCACAACTGCTTCTCAGCTTATTTTTGGAGCAAAGCATCTTCAAACTTCTATTTCGGGTGTGGGGGGGGAAAGATGATGATAGTGCTAGAATCCCAGGAAGCCAGCAGCTTTACCACAGGGAAACAATTAGGTTGAAGGTCCCGAAATTATGTCTTAGGTAGTAAAACATTCCAGGGAATAAAATGTAAGAGAGGGCTGCACACAGCACACTAACTATTCTCCGTGGCTAATCAAATTACCTAGAGCTGTGATGGCGAACCTATGGCAGGCATGCCACAGCTGGCGTGCAAATCGTCGCCCAGTTTAGCTCTCTTGTGCGTGCATGCATGGGGGGAATGGGGGAGCGTGGGGGGGCCACGTGTACATGCACAGGGAGGGTGGCGGTGTTGTGTGCACATGCATGGGGGTGCATTGCATCATGGGTGCTGCCACATGTGCACGCTTTTACATGCACACGTGCGTGCTTTGGGCACACGAAGAGAAAAAGGTTAGCCATCACTGACCTAGAGATTCCCGGTATTTGTTAAGTTAATGTCTAGTGCAGGTGATTGTACAGAAGCTGGAGGGTTCTTCCAACAGTTCTAAAATAGATGAATTTACCAGGTAAGAGGATGAGGCAATCAACCTTCTGATATGACTCTGCTCTGAGTTGGAGATTAATGCCATAGACTAGGAATATCAAACTTGATTTCATTGAGGGCTGCATCAGGGTTGTGTCTGACCTTGGTGGGATGGGCTGGGCTACCTTGATGTCACTATGTCGTGGGCACCTGTGGTGGCCTGAGTGCTCTGCCAGCGAAAACGGACTCGCGAGCTCTGTTTCCATCTGCAATGGCCTCCTGCAACCCTCTGCCAGTGAAAACAGAGTCCGGGAGGGCCTCGTGTGGCCCTCCTGAGCTCCATTTTTACTGGCAGAGGCATCATGGGCCGGTCCTTCACTGTTTCCAGGGTGGCTCCACAGGCCAGATCTAAGCACCCCGCAGGCCGGATCCAGCCTGGGGGCCTTGCGTTTGACACCCCTGCCATAGACTGTCATGCCAAAAATACATGCCCACATATGGGGCACATATTTTTAATTTCAGTCTTTGAATTCAGCACAGCTTTCCAATTCTCCTATATGTCTTCCCCTGGAACTGGCATCTGTTAAAACATGTGGGGGTGATAAACAGCTTCCTTCTGATCGGAGGGGGAATCGTAAGGTTACAAATGCTACCATCATGAAATAATGTACAGCTGTATGTACAGCAGACATTTGCAGGAATGCGTCCAAAGGTGTCTGTGTGGATCACAACAGCACGATGCTGCTTTTTGTCTTTCGCATGACAGTCTCCAAAATCTGCCTCTAGGTAGCTTTACACCCTTTCCACATGCTTACAGAGAGATGAAACAAGCCAGTGGGATGCCCAGTGGAGTTAATCCTCTGATTCTTTTTATAGACTTCTTAAGATCCTTTCTAAACAGATCTTAAAGGGAGAAAAAAATGGGCTATGCACACAGCCTCAGAATAAGGTGTCAGAGGCTGTTGGTATATTCTCTTCCTCTCAGAGGCTTGCGTTGGGTTATCTTTGTACAGCACATTTCACTGAATCTGTTGCTATTTCTATTTTACATTATTGAATAAAATCCAGGTTAAAATATGGAATACCTGTTGCACTCAGAGTACAGAAGAGAATGCATAATAACAGAATTGGAAGGGACCTTGTAGGTCATCTAGTCCAACCCCCCGCCCAAGTAGGAGACCCTACAACATTTGTGACAGATGGCAGTCCAGTCTCTTAACATAACATAACATAACAACAGAGTTGGAAGGGACCTTGGAGGCCTTCTAGTCCAACCCCCTGCCCAGGCAGGAAACCCTACACCATCTCAGTCAGATGGTTATCCAACATTTTCTTAAAAATTTCCAGTGTTGGAGCATTCACAACTTCTGAAGGCAAGTCGTTCCACTTATTAATTATTCTAACTGTCAGGAAATTTCTCCTTAGTTCTAAGTTGCTTCTTTCTTTGATCAGTTTCCACCCATTGCTTCTTGTTCTACCCTCAGGTGCTTTGGAGAACAGCCCGACTCCCTCTTCTTTGTGGCAACCCCTGAGATATTGGAACACAGCTATCATGTCTCCCCTAGTCCTTCTTTTTATTAAACTAGACATACCCAGTTCCTGCAACCGTTCTTCATATGTTTTAGCCTCCAGTCCCCTAATCATCTTTGTTGCTCTTCTCTGCACTCTTTCTAGAGTCTCAACATCTTTTTTACATCGTGGCGACCAAAACTGGATGCAATATTCCAAGTGTGGCCTTACCAAGGCATTATAAAGTGGTACTAACACTTCACGTGATCTTGATTCTATCCCTCTGTTTATGCAGCCCAGAACTGTGTTGGCTTTTTTAGCAGCTGCTGCACACTGCTGGCTCATATCTAAATGGTTATCTTCTTGAACACTTCCAGGGATGAAACTCCCACAAACTCTGAAGGCAACTTCTGTTCCATTGGTTGATTGTTCTCACTGTCAGAGAACTTCTCCTTATTTCTAGGTTGAAACTCTCCTTGATCAGTTTCCATCCATTATTTCTTGTGTGGCCTCCAGTCCCCTAATCATCTTTGTTGCTCTTCTCTGCACTTTATCTAGAGTCTTAACATCTTTTTTATAGTGTGGTGATCAAAAGTGGATCCAGTATTCTAGGTGTGGTCTTACTAAGGCTTTATAGAGTGATATTAGTACCTCATGTGATTTTGACTGAATCCCTCTAGGGATTTAGGATTGCATTTATTTTTGCATTACTCTTTGCACTTCAGAACTCCATAATTTGTTTTTTTTTTTTTAAACAAACAAACAAATCCAGCCAGGTCTCTATGGCTGCATTGGAGTTAGAGCCCCCAGAGATTGGATAAGGAAAGGCTTTTCATCTCTGGCAGGAAAAATAAAAGAGGGAGTAGCTAGAGCAACAAAGGGCATGGTGGCCTAGCAGTTAAAATGCTGGGCTTGTCGACTAGAAGGTGGGCAGTTCAAGACCTAAGCACTACATGATGGGATGAGTTCCCATTACTTGCCTCAGCTCCTGCCCACCGAGCAATTTGAAAGCCTGCAAATGTTAGAAGATAAATAGGCACCACTTTGGTGGGAAGCTAACAGCATTCTGTGCACCTCAGCCTTTAATCATGCTGGCCACATGACCATGGAAGAATCTTTGGACAACACTGGCTCCCTTGGCTGGGAAATGGAGATGAGCACTAAAGTTGGACATGGTTGGACAGAAAAAATCTTTACTTTTTTATCTAGAGCAGGGCTGTCAAACTTGCGGCCCATGGGCCGGATGCGTCATGTGCTGGCCACGCCCACACCTAGTTTAGTGAAGGAGAAAAAAATCCCGGTATGTCACGTCATGCCACCATGACGATGTGAGTTTGACAACCCTGATCTAGAGCAACAGCTGTTCTAGGCTCCCATGCAGCAGCAAGAATGAAGAATTAAGCTTGATATAATTCTATCTTTTCAGTTTGGATGATAAAAGCACAACTGATACTTTTACAATTAATGCTGGCTACTTCAAGGTTGGAGGAGAACTTGACCTTTGCCTGAAAATAGTCTGACATGACATGCCTGGTCTTTAAGTGATCTAGTTCACCATTTAGCAGTCATAGTTTTCCAAAGACTATTTGCATTCCAAAGATAAAAGATCAGACTCAAAGGCCATGGGCTTTGATGACCAAAGCTCTCCACCACTAAAGAGGTAGGTATTTTACCGTTCTCTTGATAGTTTTGTAGTTGTATTAACATGAAATAAATGCATGTCAGTGTTACGTGCTAGAGTTAATTTTATTCAATTGAGCAGGCAATTTAAGTGGGAGACATTATTTACTCCGGAAACTTTTATAATGATGATAAAAGCACAACTGATACTTTTACAATTAATGCTGGCTACTTCAAGGTTGGAGGAGAACTTGACCTTTGCCTGAAAATAGTCTGACATGACATGCCTGGTCTTTAAGTGATCTAGTTCACCATCTAGCAGTCATAGTTTTCCAAAGACTATTTGCATTCCAAAGATAAAAGATCAGACTCAAAGGCCATGGGCTTTGATGACCAAAGCTCTCCACCACTAAAGAGATAGGTATTTTACCGTTCCCTTGATAGTTTTGCAGTTGTATTAACATGAAATAAATGCATGTCAGTGTTACATGCTAGAGTTAATTTTATTCAATTGAGCAGGCAATTTAAGTGGGAGACATTATTTACTCCGGAAACTTTTATAACTATGCAGGCTACCAAATCTGGCAACTTTGAACTATGGTGCTGGAGAAGATTCCTGCGACTCCCTTGGACTGCAAGGCGATCAAACTGGTCAGTCCTAGAGGAGATCAGCCCTGACTGCTCTTTAGAAGGCCAGATCCTGAAGATGAAACTCAAATACTTTGGCCACCTAATGAGAAAGAAGGACTCACTGGAGAAGAGTCTAATGCTGGGGAAGACTGAGGGCAAAAGAAGAAGGGGACGACAGAGAATGAGGTGGCTGGATGGAGTCGCTGAAGCAGTCGGTGTGAGCTTAAATGGACTCCAGAGGACAGGAAGGCCTGGAGGATCATTGTCTATGGGGTCACGATGGGTCGGACACGACTTCGTAACTAACAAAAAAAAATCTGGCAAAACAAACAAACAAACAAGCAAACGAACAAACAAGCCCCTATCCATCCATCTGGATTTTAATAGTACAGATCTTGTGATCTTTACATATTTCATTCCAGGTTGTACTACTGCACAGAAGCCAGTGGACAAAATGCATGTAAGAAATTATTCTTTTATAGAAAACCTATGTTTGAAATCCATGCTTTTAAAAATTAAATAATACCATAAACAGTGTGAATTGTCATTTTTTTTTTGTTTACATTTATATCCCGCCCTTCTCCGAAGACTCAGGGCGGCTTACAGTGTGTAAGGCAATAGTCTCATTCTATTTGTATATTTACAAAGTCAACTTATTGCCCCCCCAACAATCTGGGTCCTCATTTTACCTATCTTATACCTTACCTGAGTCAACCTTGGACCTGGTGGGACTAGAACCTGCACTAATTGCAGGCAGCTGTGTTAAAAATTAAATAATACCATAAACAGTGTGAATTGTCAATAAAAACTAAAGGTAAATATACAATTAAAGGTATTGTGAGGGATAATTTTCCATGGGAATTGGCTTCTGGATATTCACTTCTATCCCAGATTGTAATTGTTTTATATTTTTATCTTGCAGAAAAGTGTTGACTTTTATTAAACTCAAAAAAAAAAAGAACTTGAAAAAATGATCATGTTTAAACATTCAAACAAGGTCAACCTTTTATTACATTCATGAGAAAGAAAATTCATTTTTCAGTGACTTCATTGCTAGAGGATGTCTTTATGATTTGCTATCATTTTTCATATTAAGCACCATTTTCTTGATGGTCTATGTGATCCATCTTCATTATCATTCCCATTAATAACAAATCTACAGTAGTAAATGAATGATAACAGAATTGTCTCCAAAATGGCCTACTAAAAAAACCCCACAACAACCAGGGAGATATCAAAACTCAGGGAATCAGACAAAGTTAAAAAATAACTCAACATAGTAGGGTAAAAAACCTAAATGTTTAAAAATTAAAAAGAGATGGGTAGCAAATAAGGAAAGAAGGAAGGAAGGAAGGAAGGAAGGAAGGAAGGAAGGAAGGAAGGAAGGAAGGAAGGAAGGAAGGAAGGAAAGAAAGAAAGAAAGAAAACGTTAAAGGTGGTCGTAATGGAGGAACCAACATACCGTATATTATAAATGTACAAAACCAATCCCGTGGTGAACACACAAACCTCTGTAGCTCAAGACCGGTGGAAATATCTACAGCCTCATGCTCACTTAAAGGAAAGCAGGATCAGGCAGTTTAAATCTCCCTTCCCCCAAAAGCTATTTTAGTGGGCAGCCCCTGAAGCACATCCCATTTAGCCTATTAGATGGCATTGCATAATAGATAGGATCAGAGCATTACAAGTCAATCAGTTCTTATGGGATGGACATAAACCCTGAAAGAAAGATGGTTCCTCCAATGCTTTTGGGATCTTGGTCCTTTGCTCTACTGATCTTGGTGTGGTTGACTGTTTCCTATCAACCAGGGCATTGGCTGCTGGAAAGGATGCAAGAAGTTTCTAGCAAGCTGTAACACATCCCCCTCAACTCCTAGATAAACAACCAGCAAACTTCACTCTCCCCACACCCCCACTGTTGATGCAATCTAGTTTGGTAATTGTTTCCTGATTGCTTATTTGTACCCTATGACTATCAGTAAGTGTTGTACCTTAGAATTCTTGATGAACATACCTTTTCTTTTATGTACACTGAGAGCATATGCACCAAGACTTCCTGGGCTTGGAAAACTTGGAACTCCGTCGCCTTCGACAAGACCTAAGTTTAACTCATAGAATCATCTATTGTAATGTCCTTCCTGTCAAAGACTACTTCAGCTTTAATTGCAATAATACAAGAGCAACCAATAGATTTAAACTTAATGTCAACCGCTTTAATCTAGATTGCAGAAAATATGACTTCTGTAACAGAATCATCAGTGCTTGGAATACTTTACCTGACTCTGTGGTCTCTTCTCATAATCCTAAAAGCTTTAACCAAAAACTTTCTACTATTGACCTCACCCCATTCCTAAGAGGACCATATATGCATTACAAAAAGGTGCCATCATCGTTCCTGTCCTATTGTTTTTCTTTTCTTCTTCCTATATATATATATATATGCTTATACCTTTATATACTATATAACCTTTCTGTATGATAGTTACATATATTGTTGTGACAAAATAAATAAATAAAATAAATAAATAAAGACAAATTCCTTGTGTGTCCAATGACACTTGGCCAATAAAAATTCTATTCTATTCTGTTCTGTTCTGTTCTGTTCTGTTCTGTTCTGTTCTATTCTATTCTATTCCATTCCATTCCATTCCATTCTATTCTATTCAAATGAAATGTCTGCAAGAAAACAACCAAGTAGAGAGAACACCAACAATTTAACTCTGAGATACATATGCACTTTTCTATGGGCTTTGTAGGTGACATCCCCCACCTTGAATTGCCTCCAGAAGCCTACTGGTAATCAAGAGAGCACACAAAGTGGAGATATTACAAGGGAGTACTGAGTCGTGCATATTAACACCAATTGCAAGAAGCTATTGAGAAAAGAGGAGAGCCAGGTGCAGCTCTAAGCCTCCCATTCCCAATCCCCATAGGCAGCCCAGAAGGATACCATGACCAACAACAGCTGAGAGTACCAAAAGTTGCTGAAGAATCAAGAGGATTGCACCACACCCATACCAGTTTCTTCACAGGTTATCAACAAGTAAGATATAATAAATGTCATCTCATAACTGGCTTGATCAAAATAAATAACTGAAAGCATCCTTCCATCTCACTCAGTATTTTATTTTATTGTTATTTATGGTTCATCGTAGATTCAGTCAGATGTTCAGACTGAATTTGGCATTTTTATCCATCAATTGAGTCCTTCCCTTGAGACAGGACAGGCTGATGTTGATGTTTTATGGTTTTAGAGGTATTGTCAAATGATGTAAGCTGTTCCAAGTAAAGCTGCCTTTTGCAATTGACTGATGCTGAGTTCATCAATGTCAATGGTGCTCAAGATGTGCTCCAGTTGTTTTGGGATTATACCCAGGGCGCCTATAACCATTGATACTACCTTTGCTTTCTTTTGCCATAATCATTCAATTTCTATTTGCAGGTGGTTATATTTTGTTTCCTTCTTCAGTGCTGTCTCTTCTATTCTGCTGTTTCCCGGTACTGCTAGATCCACTGTCTAGACTTTTTTGTCTTTCTTATCAACAATTGTTAACTCTGGGGTGTTACGTGACAGGTGCCTGTCTGTTTGAATTCTAAACTCCAGAGCACTTTAGCTTCTTCGTTTTCTATTATTTTCTCTATTTAGATCCCACCAGTTCTTGCCTGCAGGAAAAGGGTATTTCTTGCAGATCTTCCAATGCACTATTGCTGCTACTTTGTCATTATTATTTATTATTGTTTATGATACTATTTTTGTTTATAAGTAACTCAAGGCAGCAAACAGCAATAGCAACAGCACTTAGACTTATATATCACCCCAGTGCTTTACAGCCCTCCCTAAGCAGTTTCAGCGTATTGCTCCCAACAATCTGGATCCTCATTTTACTGACCTTGGAAGGATGGAAGGTTGAGTCAACCTTGAGCCAGTGTGAATTGAACTATCAATCAGTTGGCAGCCAATAGAAATAGCCTGCAATACTGCATACTAACCACTGTGCCACCACCAGCATGCCTAATACTTCCTCCTCTTCCTATTTTCCCCACCCCCACAACTCTGTGAGATAGGTTGGGCTGAGAGAGAATGACAGGCCCAAAGTCACCTGACAGATTTTTCATGCCTAAAGTGGAACTAAAACTCATAGTCGCCTGGTTTCTAGGCCACCACTTTAACCACAAAACCAAAACCTTTTTTTGCTTAATTTCATTCAAACATTCCTTAAATTAAGTCAACGGGAATAATAACCTTAACAGCTTTGGTATTTGGATAGTACTGATACTGTAAGTTAAAATGAGTCCTGAGTGCCATAAATATGACTTATCAAACCAATGATTTGTTGGATTGCCTATCTATAGTACTGAGCCAGGACAGTAAATGAATCAAAGATAAGATTGGAGACACTCACTGGACAGAGAATAAATTCATAGACTTCGCAGCATGCAAAATTCATAATTTTGTCATTCTATGCACATTAATTCTGAAACAACCCCCAAAAATACTTTGTAATTCTTTCATCAAAAGAATTGGTGAATTAATTAAACCTTTTCTGTTTAATTCATCATTGCTTGAAGCCTTAGTTGGAAAGTTAGTAATTAATCTATATATATATATAAAAGCCAAATACCACTCACTAATCATGAAATCTCCCGAACAGTAAAGCCTACAAACTTGAAATTTGGTACGTATGTTCCTCTTGGCTTCTAGGTGCTCTCTAAGAAAGGATTTTTTGAAATGACCAATCAGATCATTAGTATTTCATATACAGTATTATATTCACATGCTCTGATGCTAAAGAGCTAGACATTCTACTCCCCCTCCCCACCTGAAAAGAACTCTGTTCCAACTGCCAGTTGCCTTATATTAACATGCTCTGATGCTACCCCTTCGCTAAACTGGGTGTGACTCATCCGGCCTGCGGCCTGAGACATTCTACTCCCCCTACCCCCTTGTTCCAACTGCCAGGTGCCTTATATTAACATGCCCTGATGCTACGGAGTTACACATTCTACATTAAGTTTCAGGCTTTAAGTGTCAATTTATCACGCCCGGTCACATAGTTTCATAGTGAAGCACGGGCATCCAGCTAGTTTAACATATTGCAAAAGAGTGGATCCAGTGAATGATAACAGAGTGTTCTTACGTAGAAGTCTGTTTGTAACATTTTAACTTTACATTTAAGTCTAAACTTACTAGGGTGCTGTTGTTAATTGCACCTCTCCTTTCCTTCCAGCATTGGCAGTTCATCTCGGTCTATAAAAAGCTAAAATAAACTTGACTATTGTACGGAGCATTTATTTAGTATTGAGAATGTTTCTGAGAATTGGTTTTTGACTTTCTCCTTCCATCCATCAGTCCATCAGTCCGTCAGTCACTTAAGGAAACAGTCAATAATATTTTGTAACCTTTAGTCACATCTTCTTTCTCATCAGAGTGATGAAATAACCTGATTTTCAGCTGTTGGTGTTGACATCATTGTGGTATTACTCTGCTCCTAAATTACTTGGAGACTTTGGAGAGGAAGCAGAACTAAATGCCCACTGTATCTGGCTCCAGGAAACAGTTAAGACTTACCTCCAGCCAGGCCTTATGAGCACTACTAATTTTAATTGCTTCTATTTTTTAATTGTCTGTATTTTATTTTAGGCTGTTAGGTAAAATGTGTCATAAAACTGAAATAATCATTTTAAAAAATGATTTTGTTGCCTTGTGAAATCATATTTCATTCTGGTTTTGATGGGTTTGTATGGAAAGCCTAAACTACCTTGGTGAAGGTAGACATGAGTTACAAAAGGGATGAATAAAGCATTAAACATCTGTGGGGTTTTTTAAAAAAAATCATTATATGATTTACATAACAAGTACACAGGACAGTCGTAAAATACAGTATTGCAAGTTTCATAAATCAATCCATTGCACTGCATCTCAACCTATTCTCCAAAGCATCTGAAGGCAGGAGAAGAATCAATGGATGGAAACCAATCAAGGAGAGAAGCAACTTAGAACTAAAGAGAAATGTTCTGATAGTGAGAACAATTAATCAATGGAACAACTTGCCTCCAGAAGTTGTGGGTGCTCCAAAACTATAGATTTTTAAGCAGAGATTAGGCAACTATTTGCCTCAAATGGTATAGGGTTTTCTGCCTGACCAAGGATTGGACTAGAAGACCTCCAAGGTCCCTTCCAGCTCTGTTATTCTGTAGTGTACTCCTGGACCAGGACATTAAAAATCAATATCTAAACCAGTAAAAAAGCAGAAATAGAGTGTGATAAAATCTTTAGGAAAATTCCGCATAGAATTACTGTGTTTCATGCCAACTAATATGCACAAGGCATATATTTACAAGCTGGGAGGATTCCTGAAAATTGCCTAAATGAACTGCTAAGACATCAGCCTGCTTATTCAGTTAACATATTCCTATGTAAGTGGCTACTGGTTTTTGTTTTGTCTTGTTTTGTTTTGATCCACTTTATACAAAAAGCTTATTTTATAATGATAAGCAGAGTACTCTCACAGTAACCAGGGAATTGGATGCTAATAGGCAAATGAAACAAAAATAAAATACCTGCAGCAGGAAAATTACTTATTATAGAAATATTTTATAATAGAGGTAAAGAATTCCAGTGGTTATTTGAAACTAGAGTTTTCCCCAAGTAGTCAATAAAGACCTTCCTCCAAGGGTTGATGGGACTATCTAAGGGATTAATAAATGTCTGGGAAGTCAAAAGGGGGTCAGTAAATGTCTAGGTGATCAATCAATAGTGGAAGGACAATTGAGGTCAATTAATCTTTTGGGGTCTCTGTAGAGCTAGTCCTGAAGGTGAAGTGGCTAGTGGCAAACCAGTGTCACCCGTGGATGGATGGTTAGCTGCCAGTGAGAGTGGCCTTGAGTTATCTCTATTATTATTAAACATGAAACTCAATCAACTGAACATTTAAAGATGTATCACAAATATTACTGACTGGCACTGATGGTTGGTATGGCTTGCTGCCAGCATCCTACGTATTGACCAAGTAGCTTCTTAAAATGTATGATGTTCCAAGTAGCACAGTTTTTTGCAGTACCGCTGGTGTTATTTCAGGAAGCTGTAATTTCTTGTATTTTGTAAAATTCTTGGACATGGTGCCAAGATGTCCCGATGACAGTGGGTATCACTGTCACATGTTTTATCCATAATCACATAGTTTCAATGGCCAGGTCGTGATATTTTGTGATATTTTCTAGTTCTTTCTCTTCGACTCTGGCGTCTCCTGGTACAGCGATATCAATAAATCGGTTTTTGACAACTGTGATATCTGGCGTGTTCAAAATGACAATCCATCTGTATTCGAAAGTCTCATAAGATGATGATATTATTATTATTTTATTTATACAAAATGTCAGTATACACAGCAAATAAGATAATTATGCTGGATGATGATGATGATGATGATGATGATGATGATGATGATTATCTTTATTCATTAAAATGAAATGCAGTCAACTGAACATTCAAAAATACATCACAAATAGCATTGACTGGTGCTAATGGTTGATATGGGTTGCTGCCAGCGTCCTAGGTATCAACCAAGTACATTCTTAAGATTAGTCTTCTTGATTAGTTTGCATCCATTGCTTCTTGTCCAGCTTTCAGGTGCTTTGAGAACAGGTTGACTCCCTCTTCTTTGTGACAGCCCCTGAAATATTGGAACACTGCTATCATGTCTCCCCTAGTCCTTCTTTTCATTAGATTAGACATGCCCAGTTCCTGCAACCATTCTTCATATGTTTTAGCCTCCAACCCTCTAATCATCTTTGCTGCTCTTCTCTGCACTCTTTCTAGAGTCTCAACATCTTTTTTATATTGTGATGACCAATATTGAGGCAGTATTCCAAGTGTGGTCTTACAAAGGGTTTATAAAGTGGTTCTAATACTTCATTTTTTTTTATTCTATCCCTCTTTAATGCAACCTAGGAATGTGTTGGCTTTTTTGGCTACTGCTGCACACTGCTGGCTCATATTTAAATGTTGGTGAGAAGATCTCAAACATGCAGTGCATGCAAGAAGATCTCAGAATATTTCTGGGCTAGAAGAGTTCTGCAAAGAAAAATGAAGGGGAAAAAATCTAAAAGCAAAAATAGAAAGGCCCTTAGTTTGCTACAGGATATGTTTGGAACCTTCTCCTATCAGAGGAATGATGACCAAGCACTGATTGAAAGCAGGTTCAAATCTACATCTGCCAGATTTATGTTTTTGTTACTTTGAGTCTGTGAATCACTGCATGCCAAATACACATTCAAATCTACAGAAAGAGCTTGTGTTTAACTTTGTACCATGTGAGTTTGTGTTAACTTTCTATTTACTAAGAGATTCACTGTAGGAGGCAATTTGACCAGAAATATATCTACTCCATTCTATTGGTCACAAAGAAAAAAACATTTTTTTTTCTGGGAAAAATTAAAGAAAGAGAGCAGGATGGGTGCTAGATTTTTCTGCCAAATTGATTCCAGTAAAGTAATTAGGAGGAGATGAGGCAGAGCCAAATTGCTAAATATGTCTCTTCATCCAAACTACAGAGCCTGTAAAAATGGAAATTTTATCTGCTGCAGTAGATGAAAGACAACTGATTATAAATGGTGCTAGACTTCGCACACAGAGCCATTTAAAGTTTTAATTCCCTACCATCATCCTAAGTAAAGTTATTCCCCTGAGGATGATATTTACTGAGTTTTCACACCAGCCAAGCTAAAATAAGTTTGAAAGTTTGTATTTCATCATGACAGGGAGACCAGCCATTAAGTTAGAGTATTAAGTAAAACCAGTGGTGAAATACATTTTTTTTACCACAGGTTCTGTGGGCGTGGCTTGGTGGGTGTGGTGTGGCTTGGTGGGCATGGCAGGGGAAGGATTCTTGCGAAATCTCCATTCCCACCCCAGTCCAGGAGAAGAATACTGCAAGATCTCCATTCCCACCCCGCTCCAGGGGAAGGATACTACAAAATCCCTATTCCCTCCCCCCTCTGGAGCCAGCCAGAGGTGGTATTTGCCAGTGCTACTCAAAATTTCCGCTACCGGTTCTCTGAACTACTCAAATTTTTCACTACCGGTTCTCCAGAACCTGTCAGAACCTGCTGGATTTCACCCCTGAGTAAAACCATCAAATCTCTTAATTCAATAGTACATCTTACAGTATTTAGGCATGGCAGATTATGTGAATATAGCAATTTAGGCTTTGTTAATCTAGGTTTAAGAATTTGAACATATCAAACTCTATACAAGAAATCAGAATGTGGGATAAAAATAATATTGATTTAATTTAATTTATATCAATTTAATTTAATGTATTCTATTAAGCAATTAATCTAATTTATATATAGTGCACAAACTTTAATAGCGGTGTGAATGAACTCATAATTGAAATCCTTTAAGGTTCTAGATAAAGCCAAATACTGTACTGTTGAGCTAGCGAAATAAAGTTTCCATCTTCAAAAAGAGACAGAGAATTCCATTTTTTTTCCCTTTAACATACAAAGGAAATTGAATATAAATTTAGATTTGACTTAGAATTGTGTAACTTTTGTAGTCGGTAGAGTAATGCGGTTGGAATTTACAGCTGGTTATTAGAAAATACAGATAATCCTTGACTTACAACAGTTCATTTAGTGACCATTTAGTGACCGTTTAGAGAAATTTGTTGTGAGTTTTGCCCCATTTTACGACCTTACTTGCAACATTTGTTAAATGAATCCCTGCAGTTGTTAAATTAAGAACACCATTGTTAAGTGAATCTGCTCTTCCCCATCGACTTTGCTTGTCAGAAGGTCACCTCAGGGTTTGCCTTACTGAGAGGAAGGGACTATTATATTCTGTGGGTTCCGTAATAATTGAGGCTCCACAGATGTTCACACATAGCGTTTATTTTTAACTCACAGAGACCAGCAACAACACAAGAAAAGCGCGCCTGCTTTGACAGCCCTTTTATACTCGGCTGTCAAAGCGGGAGCCAATCAGAACAGAACAAGAAACCATCTCCACCACTAGGGGCCGCCACTGCCGGTGCAGGACATAACAGGGACAGTCCTGGTGGTGGTGGGGGGGAGAGTTTGTGATGCCTGCAGCTACAGCCATGCCCCGGAGCAACCCCGTTGGAATGCCAATCAACTGTGTGTCTGGGCGGTGGCCTGGGTTTAACACACAGAATCATCTATTGCAATGTCCTTCCTGTCGAAGACTACTTCATCTTCAATCGCAATAATACAAGAGCAAACAATAAATTCAAACTTAATGTTAACCTCTTCAATCTTGATTGCAGAAAATACAACTTCAGTAACAGAGTTTTTTAATGCTTGGAACACACTACCTGACTCTGTGGTCTCTTCTCAAACTCCCAACAGTTTTAACCAAAAACTGCCTACCATTGACCTCACCCCATTCCTAAGAGGACTATAAGGGGCGTGCATAAGTGCACAAAAGTGCCTACCGTTCCTGTCCTATTGTTTCCTTTCATTATATATATGCTTATATGTTGTATAGTTGTTTCATGCTTATGCTTATATATACTGTTGTGACAAAATAAAATAAAAAAAACCCGGGAGGTCTGATGATCAGCTGTGCAACTGGGATGCCCCACCATCAGCTGTGCTGTCACGTGGAGCCAGGTGAGTGACTTCAGGCCAAGGCCTGTGCCAGCGGAGGGCGTGGCTTGCCTATTTAACCACGCTGGTTGGCAAATGCTCCCAGTGCTGATTTTAATTCCAGATTGCCTCTGTTTCAATACCAGTGCTTTTTGGAGTTCATTTGTGTGCCTGAATCCGGCTTAATAAACCCAGTTATCGCCTGCCCACGTGCCTGGGGTTGTTACTACTGGAGTCAGTCCAGAGCTCAGACCATTTGAGAATCCCCTTTTGTGACCTTCTGACAAGCAAAGTCGACAGGGAAGAGCAGATTCACTTAACAACGGTGTTACTAATTTAACGACTGCAGTGATTCACTTAACAAATGTTGCAAGTAAGGTCGTAAAATGGGGCAAAGCTCACGTAACAAATTTCTCACGTAGCAGCATTGGGCTTACTTTGGGTTTAATTGTGGTCGTAACTCAAGGACTACCTGTAGTAGGGCACAAAATTTGCACTCCATTTGTAGACCTCTATTGGCCTATTAAATCTTCTGACTTAAAGCTACAGTTATTGACTTGTGATAAGTGGTGATAATTCAACTGTATTTATATTTACTCTTCACAGGGAACCAATTGTTTCATATATATAATTTTGGGACATTCGTCTTGCTGCTGAGGGGGACTGTATTAACCGCAGGTCACCTACTTCTTTCAAATGAATACTCCTTCAGACGGTGATAAATGTGATGTTGTGCAAAGTAATAATAAAAGAAAAACAAGGATGACAGGTTAGGATGGTGGAAAACAAATGGAGGTGCTGAGGTCTTATCTTATCTGCTGGTGGATTAATACTTTAATAAATTGTCACGGTTACCAGAAAAAGATTGACAACAATGGGTTTTCTTGGGGAAGTTGATGGGAGGGAAAGCAATTATTTCTCCTCTAAAATATGAGCTTGGCACTAATATCTACCAAATCAAAACCCAGTGGAATAATAAACTAGTAATAGGCCCTTGGAATCCCAGTGAGGTGTTATGGCCACTTTAATGTCTTTGCGAGCTCTCTGTCAGAAGATACTTCTAGCTGACAGAAATTTCTGAAACAACTTGTCGTGTCCCACTCCTCCGCTGACAGCCAGGTCAGGGAAATCCGAATCAGGCTTGCCTCTGCAGCTCTGCCCAAAGTCCTAGCAAAGTCCTCAGAGCAGGCAGGAGACCAGAAAGTGACTTCAGCAAGATAAGTTCGACTTTGCCTGACTCAGAGACTGCCAGAAAGCAGATCCTTTATATAGGCCATGGGGTGTGGCTCCATGACTCAGCACTCATTAAGGCCTGCCCCTCCCTTCCTTCTGTTGCCTCCGCCTATCCAGTCTTCTGATGCGAGGGTCACTCCAATCAGCAGCTGTTAGAAATAAACTTTCCTCAGGCTCACATGCTGTGGAGGAGGGGGAGGGGTCTAGCTGCTCCGTTTGCCTGGGCATGGAGCCAGGGCTGGGGCCGGGGGGTGCTCCCTCCTCTGCAGCCTGCTTGGGCATGGAGCCAGGGCTGGGGCCGGGAGATGCCCCCTCCTCAGCCTGTCTGGGCATGGAGCCAGGGCTGGGGCCAGGAGGACATTCTTCAGCGTTCGGAAGCAGATAAGCAGACCCCGGCTGCGGTGAGAGCGGGCAAGACACAACACAACTGCTCCTCACAAGCAGACAGCAAGAAGTTTCTTATGGATGGGGACAATCATGGATGGAGCAGCTTGGAGCTGAGATATTTACAATGTGCCCTACAACCTTGACAACTTTAAGACTTGTGGTCTTCAACACCCAGAATTCCCCTGCTGGCCGTGCTTGCTGAGGATTTTTGGGAGATGAAGTCCACAAGTCTTAAAGTTGCCAAGGTTGGAGACCCTTGGCCTAAATTGCTATGCATCCTTTGAAGACATTTGGCTGGCAAATGTCTTCACCTTCTTCGTCACATTTGGCTCACCTTCTTAATCGCTTTAGGAAAGCTGGTGATAAAATTATTCAAAAGTTTGCCATTGGGAAGATAAGAAACTAGCTAGTACAACAACAGGCCACTTGTTCATTTTGGCCAATGTCCAAATTCTTGCTTTGTAAGAATCTCTCCAGATTCTTTTGATGGGTAGTCCAAATCATCTAGTAACTCATTTCATGTTTCATAGCAGAGCAAATAGGATCAAGGATCCCATACAGTAACTGATAACCCCTTTCCTCCCACCATTGTCAACTGGAACCATTGCTCAGGAACGATGAGAGCTTCTGCCCACCCAACACTCATGACCTTGAAGACCATTGAAAAAGCCATACTACTTCAAGTTAGCTTGCAGAAAATTATTAGAATACTTTGCTACTAATTGCAACCTGCAAAAAAACCTTATGTGCCTCTATTTTGCAAAAGGATAAATATTGATAGGTATAAGTAGTGTGATAGATGAAGAACACTTGCTTGGTATTAATTATTGATCTCTTAGTATTGTGAAGTTTTGATTATCAATAAAGGAGAATATCTGTAGCTCAGAATTGAAATTAAGAGTCTTTAATGCTCTCTGAGCTTGATTGTTTTCTTGCAGATGTTTCATTACCCAAACTAGGTAACAACATCAGTGTTAGTAGACTGATGTTACCTAGTTTGGATAATGAAACATCTGCAAGAAAGCAGCCAAGCTCAGATAGTACCAAGGACCCCTCAGTTTTGATTATCCTGATGAATTCAGGAGAATCTGTCTTCTTCACAACAGCCCCACCACACGTATTTACTGTTGTCATTTATGATTAAGTCTAGTTTTACACTGCTGCTCTTCAGGGTGGGACCAAAAAAAAAAAAAAAAGACAAATTGATAAAAGCAATGAACAATAAAATAAACTCTTTGCTGATGAAACTGCCAGTCTCTTTCAGTCCTGCATCTGAGCTGCCAGCTGCTATTCCTGTTATGTCATATCTTCTCCTAGCTTGTTCACTGCATGGAAGGGGAATCCCTGCTGAGCGAATTGTAAAGCCTCATGCTTTCTTTCTCTCTCTTAACTCTTGCTTACTCACAAGTCATTTCTCTCTCTCTCTCCCCTCAAAGCTTCTTTTTCTCTTATTTCTTCTTCTAAAGTGACTTCTTTGGTCTTCTCCTTTGTTCCTTCACCTGTGTATTCTTTCCCTCCATCCATGTTGTGTCTTTCCGCCCATGTCCATTTATGTTTATAGCCATAGCTTCATTGCCTTTTACAGGTAGCTCTTGTTTAACGACTATAATTGGAACCAACAACTCAGTTGTTAAGTGAAGCTATGTGAAACTTTAACTGTACTTATGATCTTACTTCAGCTTTTCTTTGCTTTACAAACCTGTGAAGGTCATAAATGAAAGGACAGGTTCTAAAGATACTTTTTCATCACTGTCATAATTGCAAAAGGCAGTCTCTAAGTGAGGATCAAAAGGTCAGCAGTTCAGCGGTTCGAATCCCTAGTGCTGCCGTGTAACGGAGTGAGCTCCCATTACTTGTCCCAGCTTCTGCCAACCTAGCAGTTCGAATGCACGTAAAAAATGCAAGTAGAAAAATAGGGACCACCTTTGGTGGGAAGGTAAAAGCATTTCATGCACTTTTGGCATTTGTCATGCCAGCCACATGACCACGGAGACGGCTTCAAACAGCGCTGGCTCTTCGGTTTTGAAATGGAGATGAGGACCACCCCCTAGAGTTGGGAACAACTAGCACATATGTGCGAGGGGAACCTTTACCTTTACCTTTAAGTGAGGATTACCTATATACTTTTCTTGACACTGGGCCTCATTGGGAGAATCTTCCTCCTTTCTATAGATTTCCAGTTCTGATTTCCATACTAATTCCAATAAATCTACTTTTATCACTTCCTTCAACTTCTATTTACTTTCTGACCTCCAATCTAATATCTCCAATTCTGACTATTTCCAGTTACGGCCCTTAGCACTTAATTTAATTTTGTTACTTTTTTATTCAATTGCAAGCAACTGCAAGGATACACTAGTCAGTGTAGACACAAAGCCAACACAGAAAGAGAACAAAGTGCCTGTGCTCTTGTGAGTAACTCTCCCCCTAGAAGAATGAAATATTTTGAGGGATATGAAAACGCAGGATAAAATATTTTCCCTAAAGGAGAAATGGGGAAAAAAATTCTTAAGGGAGGCAAAAACCAACACCAGTCTTCCTGACCCAAGCAGAAACTGAGGAGGTCAGCTTTTAGAAATGATTTGGTAATCCATTCAGAAAGACTGGGCCAAAACAGAAATTCCAGATATTAGGAGTTTCTTAGGCAAGACGAGGTTAGCTCAGACAGAAAAACACCTAGGATTTGCATTTCCTCTTTTGCCTATAGAACCAGCCATGACCCCTACATGACCCCATAGGAATCCAGAAGGTATAAAACCCACCCACTCTCAACTCAATTTTGTCAGCTGACCCAGAACTACACACTACTGGTGGTTCTGCTTCATCAATAAACCAACTTTCTTTCCAATCAGCATCCATTTTATTCCTGGATTGGAACTGGACTTGGATTTTCCTTCCAACACTCTTCAGTCCTACTCCAAACAGTGAGAACAATCAATGGAATGATTTGCTTCCAGAAGTTGTGGATGTTCCATCGCTGGAGGTTTCTAAAGAAGAAATTGTCAATAATGGTACAGAGTCTCCTGCTTGAGCAGCGGCTTGGACCAGAAGATCTCCAAGGTCCCTTCCAACTTTGTTGTTATTTTATTCTGATAAACAGTGCACAAGTCTAGATATCAATAGTTGGGAATAGGTGAGTTTCACTTTCCTTTCCATGCATTGACTTATAGATATATACTGAAGGCTGAGTTGTGAAGAGATCTATAGGGCTCTAATATGTAAACTTTCATTATGATTTAGTTCATGAACAGCACAGAACTCTGAAGAAAGAAATGAAAAATCCATAAACACCAAACACTAATAGGATTTCTCATATAGGCTCTAAATGAAACAATCCAGTTGTTTATACTAACTTTCCTACAGTTTTCCAAAACTATAATGACTCATATTATTGTTAGTATTTGGGAATCTTGGATTCTGAGCAGTCCATCTTTGCAATTCAATTCTTTTTTGTAATCTGAAGTCTACAAGATACCGAATTATGGGTATCATATATAAACCAGATTTTATAATTGACATTTTATTGTGTCATATATAAACCGGATTTCATAACTGACATTTTATTGTGACAAATAATAAAAAAAACCCTGCAATTGCAATCAACTCTAATCCTTTTAATTTACATAATGAAGATTTGAAAATTAAGATAAATGAAGAATACAAAATTCAGTGATGGCTAATTAAAAAACCCCACATGCTATTCATATAAAAGAGGAAAGCTAAAGTTTAAGAACACAAAACAACTAGTATCCCAATATGGAGAAATGTGATTTGAAAGCAATAAACACGTACACATCAATAATTAAGAAAGAACACCAATAGCTCATATACTATGTAGAAGGTCTGTAAAAAAATCTGTTCTCATCTTTCAGCAATTGAGACATTTAATCAATGGGACAGTTATATGAGAGGATGTTTCAAATTGGAAAACAGAAATGTGATGGAGAAGCAGGAAGGGAGAGTTTTGGCAACACAGAGCTTTCCCAGAGAGAGGCCGGATTAAGAGACTGCACAGTCCTGAGCAGGATAAGGGGAGGAGGGAAACGATTCAGCATAGTTACATCCTAGAGCAGGGGTCTCCAACCTTGGCAACTTTAAGAGTTGTGGACTTCAACTCCCAGAGTTCCTCAGCCAGCTTTGCTTCCACCTCAGCTAGCTTTGCTGGCTGAGGAATTCTGGAAGTTGAAGTCCACAAGTCTTAAAGTTGCCAAGGTTGGAGACCCCTGTCCTAGAGTATCTCAGGATGTATCTAGTAGGCTAGGAGGTTAGGCTAGGAGATTCTGCCATTAGGAGTAAGCAAATAAAGGATTGGACTCAATTGGATCTCACTGTGTCATTCTTGGACTTAGCCTGACATAGACATTATGTAAAGAATAGAATAGAATAGAATAGAATAGAATAGAATAGAATAGAATAGAATAGAATAGAATAGAATAGAATAGAATAGAATTTTTATTGGCCAAGTGTGATTGGACACACAAGGAATTTGTCTTGGTGCATAGGCTCTCAATGTACACAAAAGAAAAGATACCTTTATCAAGGTACAACACTTACAACACTTAATGATAGTCATAGCTTACAAATTTAACACTTAATAATACAACACTTAATGATAGTCATAGGCTACAAATAAGCAATCAGGAAACAATATCAGTATAAATCATAAGGATACAAGCAACAAAGTTACAGTCATAAGTGGAAGAAGATGGGTGATGGGAACAATGAGAAGATTAATAGTAGTGCAGATTTAGTAAATAGTTTGACAGTGTTGAGGGAATTATTTGTTTAGCAGAGTGATGGCCTTTGGGAAAAAACTGTTCTTGTGTCTAGTTGTTCTGGTGTGCAGTGCTCTATAGCGTCGTTTTGAGGGTAGGAGTTGAAACAGTTTATGTCCAGGATGTGAGGGATCTGTAAATATTTTCACGGCCCTCTTCTTGATTCATGCAGTATACAGGTCCTCAAAGGAAGGCAGGTTGGTAGCAATTATTTTTTCTGCAGTCTTAATTATCCTCTGAAGTCTGTGTCTGTCTTGTTGGGTTGCAGAACCAAACCAGACAGTTATAGAGGTGCAGATGACAGACTCAATAATTCCTCTATAGAACTGGATCAGCAGCTCCTTGGGCAGTTTGAGCTTTCTGAGATGATGTTTTTGATGTTAGCTGTCCATTTTAGATCTTGCGATATGGTAGAACTTAGAAATTTGAGGTTTCTACTGTTGATACTGTGTTGTCTAGTATTGTGAGAGGTTGAAGTATGGAGGGGTTTCTCCTAAAGTCTACCATCATTTCTACGGTTTTATGTGTGTTCAGTTCCAGATTGTTCTGGTCGCACCATGAGGCTAGATGTTCAACCTTCCGTCTGTATGCGGATTCGTCATTGTCTCGAATGAGACTAATCACTGTTGTGTCATCTGCGAACTTCAGTAGCTTAACAGATGGATCGTTGGAGATGCAGTCATTGGTATACAGAGAGAAGAAAAGTGGGGAGCACACACAGCCTTGGGCGGCCCCTGTGCTAATTGTACAGGTATCTGATGTGATCCTGCTTAGCTTCATCTGCTGCTTCCTGCTTGTTAAAAACCTATCCCCAAACTGACTTGTCTGAAATGATATAGGGTTTTCTGCTTGAGCAAGGGGGTTAGATTAGAAGACCTCCAAGGTCCCGTCCAACTTGAGGGTTACAGGTAACCCGCAACTTACAATAGTTCACTGAGTGACCTTTCAGTACCTTACAATGGTACTGAACAAAGCGTCTTATGACAATTTTTCACACTTATGATCATTGCAGCATCTCCAAGGTCATATGATTTACATTTGGATGCTTGACAACTGACTCACATTTATGACAGTTGCAGGTGATCCCCTTTTGCAATCTACTGACAAGCAAAGTCAATGGGGAAGCCAGATTCACTACACAACTATGTAATTTAACAACTGCGGGGATTCACTTAACAAATGTGGCAAGAAAAGTTGTAAAATGGGACAAAGCTCACTTAACAAATTTCTCACTTAGCAACATCAATTTCGGGCTCGGTTGTGGTCGTAAGTTGAGGACTACTTGTATTCTGATGTTCCCTCAGATATGTTGAACTGAATCTTTCAGATTCCCAACTATTGACCATTCTCACGGTTATAATCCAGTCCATGGGGTGGGGGCGCACCAGCTTGGGGTTGACTAGTATAAAGAAATGTTTCTACTATTTTTGTGTAGAAGAGAAGGTGCCGAAAAGGTTCACCATCACTGTGCTAGAGCATCGTAATCTATTTTTGGAAATCTTCCTATTAGGGAGAATCCTCACCCACCAATGATGGTGACAAATTGGCAGAAATTGCGGATGTATAATTATAAAATGATGATGTCTACAGCATTTAAAGAGAATTTGTATAAGATGTTTTATAGGTGGCATCTACCCCCGACAAGAATTGCTAGAATATTCAAGGATAAATCTGAAAAATGCTGGAAATGTCATCAGACAACTGGATCATATTACCACATGTGGTGGACATGCGTCGAAGCGAAAAGATACTGGACTAAAATACACACATGGTTGGAACAAATGATCAAAAAACTGATCAAAAAATTGACTTTAAGCCAGAAGTCTTTCTGTTGGGAATTATACCTGAGACACATACTAGATATATAAAATATTTGATTGTGAATATCATTACCCCGTGTAACAGCGTTCCATGCGCCTTTGGCGTTGAGTCATGCCGGCCACATAACCACGGAGACGTCTTCGGACAGCGCTGGCTCTTCGGCTTTGAAACGGAGATGAGCACCGCCCCCTAGAGTCGGCAACGACTAGCATGTATGTGCGAGGGGAATCTTTACCTTTTACTATCATTACAGCAGCTAGGATTGTATTTGCAAAAAATTGGAAAAATGAAAAGTTACCTTCGCAAGATGAAATAATTAGAAAAATGTTGGAATGTGCAGAGATGGGTAAATTAACATTTGAAATTAGAGAGCAAGAAGATAAGCAGTACTATAAAATATGGGACTTATTCAATAATTGGTTAGATGGAAAGATATGTTAGAAAAGATAAGTATAAGATATATGTATGAAAGAGATGTTTATTTTGTGAATGCACAGGAAGTTATGTTAGCACCCATGCAGCACGTTGTAATGAAATTGATTTGATGAGTTTTCTTTTTTATGTTTAAAAATAAATAAAAAAATTTCAAAAAAACCCCATTGAATCCTATTCAACTGCAGAGCAATTTGTGATCTACCCCAATTTAAGATAAGTGCAATCTCCTTTCTCTCATCCCTCTCTGCAAAGTCTGAAGCCATCTTCCTCACGGATCAAAGAAAATTGCCTTCCTCCTATGTGAACTGCAGCATCTGTTTGGTCAAACATTCCAAAAAAAGGAACATCATCATCCATCATTTAGAGGGTTTCAAGAAACATAATAAATAATGAAGACTTGAACATGAATGAGGTGCTAAACTTAAGTATTTAACAGTCTGATCCTGTTAATTCAGGATCAGATTGCTCTTTGACGAATGGTTCAGTGTTGGAGACAAGAATGTAGATGTTTTCTTCGTGATCTGTTAACCTGTAATTTCTTTCCCCCGAATAGAATAGAATAGAATAGAATAGAATAGAACAGAACAGAACAGAACAGAACAGAACAGAACAGAATAGAATAGAATAGAATAGAATAGAATAGAATAGAATAGAATTTTTTATTGGCCAAGTGTGATTGGACACACAAGGAATTTGTCTTGGTGCATATACTCTTTTCTTTTCATAAAAGAAAAGATACATTTGTCAAGAATCATAAGGTACAACACTTAATGATAGTCATAGGGTACAAATAAGCAATTAGGAAACAATATCAATATAAATTGTAAGGATACAAGCAACAAAGTTACAGTCATAAGTGGAAGGAGGTGGGTGATGGGAACGATGAGAAGATTAATTAAGAATTAAGAAGCTAATCTAGGTGTCTGGAGCTGGGAAAAGGTACTTTTTAATACTCCAATTCCCAAAATACAAATATATATGACATCACTAAAGGATTATTGTAACTTCAAAATTAACTAAATTAATTTAACTAAAATTAAATAGGGGTGAAAAAAGAAAGGGACAGGAAATAAACAACATGCAAAAGCATTGATACGTTTCTGAAAATAAATTTTGTACTTTGGTTGAAAAAAGATTAATCCAACCATACAAAAAATAATACATATCGTGTCAACAATTCATTGCTGAAATTCAGGTGTAGATCAGGTGTAGTTTTTCCCCATTTTTTGTGCAATAATTGTACAGTGATTATTTTAGTCAGTTTCCATGCCACACAAAACCATCATTCTTGATACATTGATAGATGCCAAATATTGAAGGTATTAGAATTAGAATTAGAATTTAGAATTAGAATAACAGAGAAGCCAAATGGATCCAAGACCAAATTAACAATGTTGAACATATCCTCCTGCAACCTAACAATAATAGAATAAAATCATGCGATATGGGTTAATATTCCAATTCCTGAATTATGTCTTCAACAGCAGAGTAGTTATAATCAACCATTGCTGAACATCCCCTGAGGCATTCAGTATACACGAAAACACTAAGACACAATCGCTACGACAAAATATCTCCCTAGTTGTATTGTTGAAATAAAAAAGGAGGGAGAATTATAACACCCACCCTAACTTCTTTCTGTAGCATTGACAGGACTCTAGGTTTCTAACTGTTTGTTTGTTCTTTGTGAGAATAAAGCCAAGTCAAGCCAACATTACATAGAATAAAACACACAAGAATAAAATATAACTTCTACAAGTATCATGTTGGAGAAATTAAGTTGTAGTGATTCTTTCTTCTGTGTGAGTGAGTTTACAGGTTTCACTTTTAAATCTGGATTTTCATAGCATGCACGAGACATTAATTGCTATCCTTTTTTTTTTTTTTGCTGAGAACCATTGCTTACCATTATTTCTATTTTGAAATCACTAAGATTTTTTTAAAAATGAAATAACTCCAATGGAAATTGTTCAACCATATAAACAGGAAAGCTATCTCCAAATCCTTTTGCTTAATGCTATAGAAGACTATAGCTGGGACTAAGGAAAACGTAAGGAATAAAGGAGAATAAAAACAGGCTAGGAGAATAAGGGGCGCAGTGACTCAGTGGCTAAGATGCTGAGCTTGTCAATCAAAAGGTCGGCAGTTCAGTGGTTCAAATCCCTAGTGCCGCATAAGGGGATGTTAAACTCATTCTTGTATAGTTCTTCTGTGTAATTTTGCCACCTATTCTTAATATCTTCTGCCCTGCCACTTTGGTCCTTTATCATGCCCATCTTTGCATGAAACGTTCCCTTCATATCTCCAATTTTCTTGAAGAGATCTCTGCTCCTCCCTATTCTATTGTTTTCTTCTATTTCTTTGCACTGTTGATTTAAGAGTGTATTCTTATCTCTTCTAGTTATTCTCTGGAATTCTGCATTCAACTGGGCGTATCTTTCTCTTTCTCCCTTGCCTTTCACTTCCGTTCTTTCCTCAGCTATTTGCAATGCTTCCTCAGACAGCCATTTTGCTTTCTTGCATTTCTTTTTCTTTGGGATGGTTTTAGTTGCTACCTCTTGTACAATGTTGCGAACCTCCATCCATAGTTCTTCAGGCACTCTATCAGATCTAATTCCTTAAATCTATTTGTCACCTCTACTGTATATTCATCAGGGATATGATTTAGTTCATACCTGAGTGGCCTGGGGCTTTTCCCTACTTTCTTCAATTTAAGCCTAAATTTTGCAAGGAGAAGCTCATGATCTGAGCCACAGTCAGCTCCTGGTCTTGTTTTTACTGACTGTATAGAGCTTCTCCATCTTTGGCTGCAGAGCACATAGTCAATCTGATTTCTGTATTGACCGTCTGGTGATGTCCATGTGTAAAGTGATCTCTTGGGTTGTTGGAAAAGAGTGTTTGCTATGACCATCGTATTATCTTGATAGAATTCTATCAGCCTGCGACAAGGCAGTAATCCATGAAGGGGTTAAATTATTATTATTATTTATTATTTAAATTTATATCCCGCCCTTCTCCCTTCTCTTAATTAACTAGCTATTAACCATTCAGACAATAGACAGACAGACAAATATCTGAAACACAACCATAACTTAAAGAATATGTAATGATCTAGATTTTCTGGGAGCTTATCCAAGACCCCAGAACATATTTGGGTAGCAACTTATGTATTTGCTTATAAAATTCTTGAAAGTGCAGCTAACTCTGGTAACACCGAATATATTAACAACAATCAAACCATAGAATTCTAAGTGCAAATAGCACTAATTTTCATTATATTAATAGGTGCAGAATTTTCTGCTAAAATAAGTATTTATTTTTGTCATGAAGTGCGACATACACTCTTCCAAGTGGGAAGACTGACTGACAACTTCATTTTAAATGGTGCTTGAAGTATGCTGTAGCCAAGGCCTCGCACCTGTGAACGCAGCTGCCATTTAGAGAATGCTGTGCCTAAGGCAATGCAAAGAATGAGGCATGTTGTATTTTTCATCCTTCACGCAAAAGTTCTTCCAGTAGATTCTTCCTCTTTTTCCCTCTGACTCTTAGGATTTTCATGCCATTTTCAAGATCTTCATACCAATCACTGCAGTGTTTATAGTATACTTCTCAACCTTTTCTTCACCAAAAACTCTGCCCCCCTTTAAATACCTTTTGAGGCCACAGACCATTTAAATAAAGATTTAAATCATAGCATTTCTTCAAGCCTTCGTGGACCCCTGTGATGAAATTGGAGACCACTGGTGTCCATAGACCACAGGTTGAGAACCACTTGTCTACTGTCATGTCAATGAAATCAGTATTATTGTGCTCATACTACGAATGGGAAAATTGAAGGGGAGAGAGACGGACAGACCCCAATCATCTCTTGTGGTTGTGGTTGAGAGAATAAAGGGGAGGGGAGGTGATCTTGCCAGTTAATTTTACATTACAGTAAATTACATTTAGACCACAGTATCTTTTATTGGGGAAAGGCATTACATTGTTTTAGAAAATGTATTTTTTTTTTAAAAAAAAATGAACATTAGAACTATTAGTGTTCTCATCGCTAGTTTCATAAAATCGTAAAGCTGGAAGGAGCAGGAATCTAAAGAAAAGATTCTCTGGACCTATAGATATCTAGCCTATTTTACAAGACATTGTTGAAGGAGATCATCTGCCTTTCTGGGTAGTTTCTACCATTGCCCAACTATTTTAACTGTTAGAAAGATTTTGTTTTCCTAACAGCCATTTGGAGTCTGCCTTTCGAAACATAATCCATTATTTCATTTCCTGTACCCTGGAGTCTTGTCTTGATCATGTTTGGTAGGACCTTCATTCAATACCTGAAGAGTCCTATGAAATAGATGGGGCTACACTCAAAGACCATCCAGAAAGTTCAGCTGGTCCAAAATGTAGAGACAGATGGGGTCTAGGACAACTTGCCACGGCCAATTTGCCATGGCAAACTCACTGTGAACAAGTTGCAACTATCAACTTGCATGGGACAAATTGAGGTGGCCAACTCTCTGCGGAACAATTTCAACACTGTATTAATCATTCATTCGGTTACTTTTATTATTGGTGACCATGTTTTCATTGAAATTGTTGGAACTCTTATATTTCTGGATTGATTTTCTTTATTTTATTATTATTAGCCATGATTTTATCAAAATTAATTTAACTTTTATATTTCTTGAATTGTCCCATGGTGAGTTTTCCTATGGTGAGCTTAATTTCTGCAAACTGCCTAGGGTCAGGCTAGTTTCAGAAAGTTTATTTTATTTTATTTATTTATTTGTCAAGAACATATTAGGCAATTTATAAGCATGAATTGAATACATAAAATACATACAAGTAGAGGAAGCATTACGACAGGGACAGTAGGCACGCTGGTGCGCTTATCCACGCCCCTTAAAGTCCTCTTAGGAATGGGGTGAAGTCAACAGTAGACAGTTTTAGGTTAAAATTTTGGGGGTTTTAGGATGCAATCACAGAGTCAGGTAATGTATTCCAGGAATTGACCACTCTGTTACTCAAGTCATATTTTCTGCAATCGAGTTTGGAGCGGTTCACTTTAAGTTTGTATCTACTGTGTGTTCGTGTATTGTTGAAGCTGAAGTAGTCATTGACACGTAGGACATTGTAGCAGATAATTTTATGAGTTTTTTTAATGGTAATTTTATGTTGCGGGTTCCAGACAGATGAGTTGTATTTGAGAATTGGCCTAGCAAATGTTTTGTATGTTCTGGTTAGTAGTGTGATATTACTGGAGAAGAAGCTACGCAAGATTAGGTTTACAACTCTTAATGTCTTTTTGGCAATGTTGTTACAGTGGGCTTTGGCACTTAGATTATTTGATATGAGCACTCCAAGGTCCTTGACAGAGCGGGGGTCATCTACAAGGTCGTGTCCACTCAGCTTGTATTTTGTGTTCTGATTCTTTTTGCCAATGTGTAAGTCAGAGCATTTGTTGGTTGAGATTTGGAGTTGCCAATTGTTACATAATTTTTTTCAAAATAAGAGTTCCATGTTGCTAGGCCAAATTCTAAAAATCGGGCTGCAGATGTGACTTTGCAGTATGCAAGCCTTTTTAGAACCAATTTATTATTGATTAAAACGGATCTGTGAAAGAAATGTTGTTGAACCGCAGCTGTAGCTTTCTGTTAGGAAAGAAGCATCTGAGAACTCAATTCCTTATTATGTTTTACCCTGTGCTCTTAGAATCCTGATCACTTGCAAATTGAAATGCTCTTTAAGACTTAAAGTGAGCCATTAATTTAAAATTGCGATACATGGCAAATAACCAAAACTTTATTCATTTCTAAACCGAAGCAATCCTGAAAACGTAGCATGTCACTGATATTCAATTATTCATTCTGCTTCCCCTGTATGAAACCCATGCAGTTATATTTTTGTTTTCCAAACAGCAAATGTAAACATAGGTATTCATTTCCAAATGAGTGTGGTGGACTTACAGTACAACCTCCATTTTCCATTATTTTGTCCTCGGAGTGATACTGATCTAGGCAAGTCTGTGTTGAATTTATTTGTTTATTTGTTCATTTGTATCCTGGCTTTATTATTTTTACAAATAACTCAAGGCAGTAAACATATCCAGTACAACTGCCTCCTCTTATTTTTTCCACAGCGATAACCCTGTGAGGTAGGTTGGGCTGAGAGAGAATGACTGGCTCAAAGTCACCCAGCTGGTTTTTATGGCTGTGGTGAGACCTGAACTTACAGCCTGATGCTTTCTAGCCAGTGCTTTAACCACTAGACCAAACTGGCTCTCATTGTAATGCATTTCATGATTAATTTTTTTATCATTTTATCTTTCTTCTCCTCCCTGCTGCCCATAAAGCCTACAAAAGTGAGTACCTAAGGAAAGTATATGATAAACTTCTAAAACTAAAATCCTATGGCATTTCAGGACCCCTTCACAATTGGATATCTGCTTTTCTGTCTAACAGACAACAAGTGGTTAAAATTGGCAATGCTCTATCAAATCCTGTTCCTGTCAAGAGTGGCGTTCCTTAAGGTAGCGTTCTTGGACCAACACTCTTTATACTATACATAAACGATCTTTGTGACCATATCTCAAGTAATTGTGTTCTCTTTGCTGACGACGTCAAACTATTTAACACCACCGACAATACCTCTACCATTCAAAAAGACCTTGATCATCTAACCGCTTGGTCTAAAACTTGGCAACTCCAAATCTCAATCAGCAAATGCTCAATCTTACATATTGGAAAAAAGAACCTAAACATTAAGTACTTGCTTGATAGACATTACCTTACAGATGACCCCCACCCTGTTAAAGATCTCAGAGTTTTCATATCTAATGATCTAAGTGCCAAAGCCCACTGCAACTACATAGCAAAAAAGGCTCTAAGAGCTGTAAACCTAATCTTGCGTAGCTTCTTTTCCAAAAACACAACACTACTGACCAGAGCATATAAAACATTTGCTAGGCCAATTCTTGATTACAGCTTGCCTGTCTGGAACCCATACCACATTTCTGACATCAATACAATTGAACGTGTCCAGAAATATTTTACAAGAAGAGTTCTCCACTCCTCTGAATACAACAAAATACCTTATCCCACCAGACTTGAAATCCTAGGTTTAGAAAGCTTGGAACTCCATCGCCTTCGACAGGACCTGGGTTTAACTCATAGAATCATCTATTGTAATGTCCTTCCTGTTAAAAACTACTTCAGCTTCAACTGCAATAATACAAGAGCAACCAATAGATTTAAATTTAATGTCAAGCGCTCCAATTTGGATTGCAGAAAATATGACTTCTGTAACAGAGTTATCTGTGCTTGGAACGCATTACCTGTCTCTGTGGTCTCTTCTCATAATCCCAAAAGCTTTAACCAAAAACTATCTACTGTTGACCTCACCCCATTCCTAAGAGGACTTTAAGGGGCGTGCATAAGAGCACAAACATGCCTCCGTTCCTGTCCTATTGTTTCTTTTTCTTATATATATATGCTTATACTTCCTTATATATATGTTTCTCCTCATATATATGTTTATATACTATATAATCTTTTTGTGTGATGCTTGTGTATATTGTTCTGACAAAATTAAATAAATAAAAATAAATAAATAAAGGAAAGCATTTTCAGATTTTAACTAAACAACGAGTCAGTAGATTGGATATAAGGATGAGAAATGAGACATCATTATATAGGAGATAATCATTCATAATTAACAGTATTTTTTTCAACTTCTTTTTTTTTCAAAAAAAGACCAAAAAGAAAAAAAGAAGTGAAAAGTAAGAACCATGTTACATTGTTGGAGATATGATCACAATATTTTACTGAAATGCTTTGATCTCTATTTTTTAAAAAACAAAAAACAGCAGAAAGAGTTTAATTCACAAACCAACCAGAAATCTGGTTTCAATTCATACAGAGGTACATTATATTTCCCTGTTGAATATCTTGTCTTGGAAGACAATATTTTTGGCAGTATAACGGAGACTTCCCTTTCAACTGTTTCTATTGGATTGGAAGTACTAGAATATCTGATAGCAGGCTTATAGCTGTGTGGTAACAGAAATTATAAAAGTTTCTTTCCATGCTAAAAACGTAGGGAATTATATTGTAGTGAAAACCCCTAGCAAGCTGAAATAACTAAAATTCCTTCTTCACTATGAACATTTATATTCTCCCTTGGATTTCTCAAAGGTCTTTGAATAGAACCAGTGAAAAATGAATTTTGATCTAGGTGTTGTTTGAATCTGATACAGCACAGATCTTTCTATATTGTTATTCACCTTTGCGGGAGAACAGACACATGTTAAAAATATTGGGAGTGGTAGTGCTAATATATCTGGAATATATTTAGGAAAGATGGATATATCATATACAGTAAACTAGCATTTTTACACCACTATAAGGCCACAACAAACTCAAACTGGAAATAATTTAATAGAAATTAGTGATCTCTTCCCCATCCAACTCAAATCAAAGGACTATTATGAAATAATCGGAGTTGTCGTTACTTCCTCTAACACCAGTCCCATAGCAAGAAAGGATGATGATGATGAAAGAAATGTAATACATTTAGAGCATTATATACAAAAGGAAAGTATTAACATGCATATAGTGATAGAAATCAGGCGTATTAAAAAAATTCAAGATGGCAGCCACAAATGTACAAAGCCCCATCCTTTTTGACAGAAGAAAAAAAGATTTAGTGAACCAGACAAGACATTCATGCAGTTTTGGCTGTTACTCTCTGAAAGGTAGTCTTCAACTTATGACCAATTAGTGATTCTTCAAAGTTACAGTGGACCTCCTCAGGTCTATTTATGACATGGATTTGACGTTCCAATGGCAGCTCACCCCTTGCAGTCACATGACTGCATTTTGGGCACTTGGCAACTATTTGCTTTTATGGCTGTTTACAGGGTCACACAATCAACAGGAACTCATGCCGTCACACCACAGGTAACCCCAAACATGCTGGCTAGTACAGGAAGAATCTGAAGAGAAAAGCAGCCATTGATTCTTCAAAACAGAACAAACACATTTGATAATTATATTTCCAGGCCAGTCAGAAAAATGAAGTTTTATGTAAATGTCATCTGAAGGCCAGACAAGGGATAATAAATGGAAACTGAACAAGGAGAGATTCGACCTAGAAATAAGGAGAAATTTTCTGACAGTGAGAACAATCAACCAATGGAACAGAAGTTGCCTTCAGAAGTTGTGGGAGCTTCATCACTGGACGCTTTGAAGAAGAGACTGGACTGCCATCTGTCAGAAATGGTGTAGGGTCTCCTACTTGGGCAGGGGGTTGGACTAGATGACCTACAAGGTCCCTTCCAACTCTGTTATTCTGATTTTGATTCCTTATTTTTACCAATAACAGCCAAATATAGAACGTAAACTTTAAGTCAAGGAAGTTTTTCTCCCTCCACGGATGATTGTCTTGCAAATATTGAATGATCTCCCTACTAGTCAAGAAGTCAAACCAATGGATTCTTTAATCTTGCTTAGTCTGGTTCTAATAGTTCTCTCCCTCTGTAGCTTTTCCTGATTTTATTGATGGCAGAGTTTGCTGATGAGATTCAGGGCACAAACGTCCACACGCATGGTGAGAAAATTAAATACAAACAAACACTGAGTAATGAGAAGACAGATGCTGCTGTCAAGGAATAGATCAAAAATCTATTTAAAACATGTCAATACTTCAGAATCAATTATGCCATAGTCAAAATGCATAAGTATCTATTTCAAACAGGCATTGTATTGTTCAGAATAATCTATACATCGTTGCTGCTGGATGAATAATACATTGGCTCTAAACAATAATAATTCAGGCAGCATCTGAGTCATAGCATCCTTTAAAGCTATTCATCAGATCACGTGATTTTCTCTCTCTCTCTTTTGTCATCTGCCTTTGTATTTCTAAGGATTACATGCAAGCATTGTGGAAATTTCATTTCCTGATTCACCTCAGTCACTAAAAGCCATCTTCTGAACCTTACATTAATAATGAAAATCAATATAATATTTCTCAGCTGCTTCACATGATCCTTGGAAGGAATTTGTCTTTTTTGAAAAATATTATTCTAAAGTCACACACATTGCCTTACAAAAGTCACTCCAAGCCACCCTAACCAACCACAAAGATAACACTGAGAATAAAATGGAGAAAATTCTTATTTGCTACTCTTAGCTATTTGGAAGAAGTTATGGGGGAAAATGTGGAAAGCAACGTGAAACAAATGGGTTTTGGAAGGGTCTCTAAGTCTGGGAACAGAATTCAGCCTTTCAACTTACTCAAGGAACTAGAGGACATGAGAATGCAACTCTGAAAAGGATAATGTAAGATTCTTGGTTATGCTGTGTCTCCGGTATCATGATAATCTTGAAACACTAAGCATGGTCATCCCAATTAACATAGAGATTGGCAACCATAGTGAAACCCCAGAGCCATTGGCTAGAGTGATGAGTAAGGAAAGCATCCCCTTAAAAGCACTGTTGCACCATAAGGAAGGCTGAGCGCCAAAGAATTGAGGCATTTGAACTATGGTGCTGGAGAAGATTCCTGCAAGTCCCTTAGACTGCAAGCCGATCAATTCAGTCAGTCCTAGAGGAGATCAACCCTGACTGCTCTTTAGAAGACCAGATCCTGAAGATGAAACTCAAATACTTGGGCCACCTAATGAGAAGGAAGGACTCACTTTAGAAGAGCCTAATGCTGGGAAAGATTGAGGGCAAAAGAAGAAGGGGATGACAGAGAACAAGGTGGCTGGATGGAGTCACTGATGCAGTAGGCGTGAGCTTAAAAGGATTCCAGAGGATGGTAAAGGACTAGAAGGCCTGGAGGAACATTGTCCATGGGGTCACAATGGGTCGGACATGACTTCGCAACTAACAACAACAAAAGCACTGGCAAACTCTTTCTGATCTCAAATATGCAGGTGTGCTTAGAATAGAATAGAATAGAATAGAATAGAATAGAATAGAATAGAATAGAATAGAATAGAATAGAATAGAATAGAATAGAATAGAATTTTTTATTAGTCAAGTGTGATTGGGCACACAAGGAATTTGTTTTGGTGCATATGCTCCCAGTGTACATAAAAGAAAAGATACGTTCATCAAGAATCATAAGGTACAACACTTAATGATAGTCATAGGGTACAAATAAGCAATCAGGAAACAATCAATATCAATATAAATTTTAAGGATACAAGCAACAAAGTTACAGTCATACAGTCATAAGTAGAAGGAAATGGGTGATGGGAACGATGAGAAGATTAATATTAGTGCAGATTTAGTAAATAGTTTGACAGTGTTGAAGGAATTATTTGTTTAGCAGAGTGATGGCGTTCGGGAAAAAACTGTTCTTGTGTCTAGTTGTTCTGTAGCGTCATTTTGAGCTCTATAGTGCCTGTAGGTGTGCAGTGCTCTGTAGCGTCGTTTTGAGGGTAGGAGTTGAAACAGTTTATGTCCAGGATGCGAGGGGTCTGTAAATATTTTCACAGCCCTCTTTTTGACTCATGCAGTATACAGGTCCTCGGTGAAAGGCAGGTTGGTAGCAATTGTTTTTTCTGCAATTCTAATTATCCTCTGCAGTCTCTGTCTGTCTTGTTGTGCTTGTAGTAAGGAGGAATGGAGCTCAGATTTAGAGTGAATTATCTGACCCTTCAGGTGAATAAGAAAGTACAGTGCAGAATGGAAGTCAGAAGCAGAAAGGTTGCAACTATGCCTTGCAAGATAAAGAAGAATCATGGTAGGGCTGACTCACTACTACAAGGAAATTCAAACAAATGTATGCCAGCTGAACTTCTCAGCTCATGAGCTGTGTTGCCTGTTTTCCAGGAACAGAGATCAGGAAGATGACAGATAAATTTTCAGAACATGAAATTTCAAGAAATTCACTAGCAATTATCTCTTTCTTCTCATATATGTGTAGACAAATGATCCTAGACTAAAAGTTTGAAATGTATCACCAAGTCTCGCCTGGATTACTGCAATGCTCTCTACATGGGGCTCCCCTTGAAGGGCATCCGGAGGCTGCAGTTAGTCCAGAATGCGGCTGCGCGGGTGATAGATGGAGCCCCCCGTGGCTCCCGTATAACACCCATCCTGCGCAGGCTGCACTGGCTACCTGTGGCTTTCCGGGTGCGCTTCAAGGTGTTGGTGACCACCTTTAAAGCGCTCCATGGCATCGGGCCGGGTTACTTACGGGACCGCCTACTGCTATCGAATATCTCTCACCGACCCGTGCGCTCTCACAGAGAGGGTCTCCTCAGGGTGCCGTCAGCGCGGCAATGTCGTCTGGCGACGCCCAGGGGAAGGGCCTTCTCTGTGGGGGCCCCCACCCTCTGGAATGAACTACCCCCCGGTCTTCGTCAGCTTTCGGACCTCCGGACCTTCCGCCGCGGGCTTAAAACATATTTATTTAATTGTGCAGGGCTGAGCTAAATTTTAAATTACTGGCTTTTAAATTGGCTTTTATTCTATATTTTTAATTTTAAATTAACAGGCTTTTAGAATAAGTTTTTTAATTGTTTTTATATTCTTTATATTGTATTTATGTGTTTTTAAATGCCTGTACACCGCCCTGAGTCCTTCGGGAGATAGGGCGGTATATAAATTTGATCAATAAATAAATAAATAAATAAATAAATAAGTATTTTAACTATTTAAAAAAAGAAAGCCAAGATCTTGTTGACTCTGGTGATGCTGTTCTAGAAATGGAAAAGGAAACATCACTAGCTCAGAAATCTCACTCAGAGAATGGCCACTAATGGTTTCTCTTCAGAGAGGAGAAAGTGTTGCGGTGTCCAGTCTTTGACTCTCTACTCTTCGATATTTTTGTTAATGAATTGGGTGAAGGGCTGAATGGCACTCTTAACAAACACACAATGACATGTGAGAGACCCAGTTTGGTCTAGTGATTAAGAAAGTGGGAGGCTGTGATTTCAGATCCACCTTAACCACGTAAGCCAGCTGGGTGACTTTGGGCCAGTCACTTTCTCTCAGCCCAACTCACCTCACAGGGCTGTTGTTGTGGGGAAAATAGAAGGAGGAAGAGGTGTTGGATATAAGTCTATGGAGATTCTCAGTCATCCAGGTCATGGTTGTCCCAAAGGTGCTTTTTCAGGAGGCAACTAGACTTTCTTGGGGGTTTTTTCTTTGAAGATGTTTCGTTTTTCATCCAAGAAGCTTCTTCAGCTCTGACAGGATAGTGGGGAATGGAAAGATTTATACTCCTTGCAGACAGCTGGTAATTTGCATTCTTTTTGAGGGTCATTGAAGCACTTGAAGGTTTATCTGTGTCCTTAGGGCCACCTGCTAATGGTTCCTGTACTCTGCAATTTTTTCTGGAAATCTGTTCATACTCCTACACCATTCAAAGGGTGTTCATCCCAAATTGCATAGCTAAAAGTCTGTAGAGACCCTCAGTCATCGAGGTCATGGTTGTCCCAAAGGTGCTTTTTCAGGAGGGAACTGAACTTTCTTGTTTTATTTCCTTGAAGATGTTTTGCTTCTCATCCAAGAAGCTTCTTCAGCTCTGACAAAGAAAAAGAACAAAAACAAAACAAGAAAATCCAGTTGCCTCCTGAAAAAGCACCTTTGGGATATGTGTTGGATATGTTTGCCATCATGACTTCTTTGTAGAAATAAAAAAGTTGGAAAGAAATAGATAGATAGATAGATAGATAGATAGATAGATAGATAGATAGATAGATAGATAGATAGATGATAGATTGATAGATAGATAGATAGATAGATAGATAGATGATAGATAGATAGATAGATAGATAGATAGATAGATAGATAGATAGATAGATAGATAGATGATTGATAGATAGATAGATAGATAGATAGATAGATGATAGATTGATAGATAGATAGATAGATAGATAGATAGATAGATAGATGATTGATTGATAGATAGATGATAGATAAGAGATAGATAGATAGATAGATAGATGATAGATGATTGATAGATATGATAGATGTTAGATAGATGATAGATAGATAGATAGATAGATAGATAGATAGATAGATAGATGATAGATTGATAGATAGATAGATAGATAGATAGATAGATAGATAGATGATAGATTGATAGATAGTTAGATAGATAGATAGATAGATAGATGATAGATTGATAGATAGATAGATAGATAGATAGATAGATAGATAGATAGATAGATAGATAGATAGATAGATGATAGGTGACACTGCGGTAAAAACTGCAAAATGATCTTGCTAGGCTATAAAATGGGCTGTAAATTATTTTGAAATGAAATTTAACATGAATAAGTGCAAAAGAAATAAAAATTAAATGTACTAGTATAGGATGGTTTGGTAAGGTAACTTGTAGAAAAGATTTTGAATAGGAATTAATTCCAGACTGAGGGTGAGTCAGCAATATGAGATGCTGACAAAAAAAACAGCAATACTTGTTAAGGTTCATGACAGAGCCCATGCTTTTCAGGCAGAAATTCCCAGTTTCAGCACCCCCACATTTATCTAATTTGTCAGTCAGTAATGAAAAAAATAATGTTTTTTTTATCTCAGAATGGAAAATCCTGAGCTTACTGGATAATATTCTTACTGGTCCCAAACTCTTTTTTAGCTGCTCTGCTTTATTTAATGCCATTTCTAAAATCTTCTGTGTTAAAATAGCAAACTGAACATGACTCCTGGTGACTGCATGGAGATAGCCATGCAATTTTCTTGGTGTCACATCAGTTTGTACTATTTCTATGCTTTTCTAGGATGATTAAAGTTATTGAGTTTTTAAGCTTTTATTTTATTTTATTTTTCAATTAATCTAGAGCCATAAGATTTCCTGGTGGTCTTTCGTCTACAAGGTCTTAGCTTTCTTCATTGAATGACATAGGATGCTGCCCTCTTCAATAGATGCTCCCCTTTAAACATGCTCAACTTCTGATCAGCACCTGCGCACATTCAACAATAGCAACAGCAATAGCACTCAGACTTATATACTGCTTCAAAGTACTTTACAGTACTCTCTAAGTGGTTTACAGAGTCAACATAATTGCCCCCAACAACCTGGGTCCTCATTTTACTCACCTCGGAAGGATGGAAGGCTGACTCAGCCTTGAGCCTGGTGACATTTGATCTGCCAAACTGCAGATCAAAAATTTCAAAAAATTTAACTGCCAGTTTTGTGGGCGTGGCATGGTGGGCGTGGCATGGCTTGGTGGGCATGGCTTGATGGGTGTGGCAGGGGAAGGACACTGCAAAATCCCCATTTCCTCCCACTCCAGGGGAAGGATACTGCAAAATCCCCATTTCCTCCCGATCAGCTAGGACTCGGGAGGCAGAGAATAGATGGGGGCGAGGCCAGGCAGAATTTTTACTACCTGTTCTCCGAACTACTCAAAATTTCTGTTACGGGTTCTCCAGAACTGGTCAGAATTTGCTGAAACCAACCTCTGCTCTAACCACTGCGCCACCTTTATCTTTATCTTCAATAAAGCAGTGGCTTAGCCCTGACTTCTTCAGATGTTAAATATATTTATAGTAGGGCTTATTTCTGGGAAAGAATGAAATAATTTTGAAGAAAACCAAGTTATGGATTTAGTATCTGGCCTGAAATTTGGGACTATTACCCTGGATTAGTTCCAGCAAACTCCACTTCGGATTCCATGAATGATTAATTTTTAATTTGTATTCTATATTTGGAAAAACATTGATGATGCATTTCTTTAAAGGAGAAAAATATTGCGGTAATGAATTCAGTGACCTTTGCAAGAATGTGAATAAACGCTTGCTGCAATCAGGATGAAAAGTAGCATTTGTATACTCTCTAAAGTTTATTTATTTATTTATTTATTAATCATACTTATATACCGCACCATCTCCCGTTGCTCATCATGGAACCAACCAGAAAAGTGGAGCTATCACAAGGAGTTTTTGGGACAGCCCTTCTTGGCAGTCCAGTTCACCTCTCAAAACTGTAGTTGCATAACAATGGAGGAAAGAGTGTTATACACAGTAGCCTTAGCAGCTACTGTGTATAACACTCCTTCCTCCATTGTTATGCAACTACAGTTTTGAGAGGTGAACTGGACTGCCAAGAAGGGCTATCCCAAAAACTCCTTGTGATAGCTGAAGGGTGACTTCATCTTAGACCTTGCTGCTCCTAGCCCAACACCATAACACCTCTGGTCCAAGGGGTTACCAGTATAGTGCTAAAGGATTGTTGGCAGGAGAGAATATTCATTCAGAAATTTAAAGTTTATTTAAAGGGCCGTGGATAGCTCAGGCTGTAAGGAGCCTGTTATTAGAACACAGTAGCCTGCAATTACTGCAGGTTCAAGCCTGGCCCAAGGTTGACTCAGCCTTCCATCCTTTATAAGGTAGGTAAAATGAGGACCCAGATTGTTGGGGGGGCAATAAGTTGACTTTGTAAATATACAATTAGAATGAGACTATTGCCTTATACACTGTAAGCCGCCCTGAGTCTTCGGAAAAGGGCGGGATATAAATGTAAATAAAAAAAAAAAGTGCTGCCAAATATAGAATACCACGAGACAGTTTGGTGTAGTGGTTAAAGCATCAGGGTAGAAATGAGGAAACCTTGAGTTCTAGTCCCCCTTAGGCACAATACCAGCTGGGTGACCTTGGGCCAGTCACTCCCCCTCAGCCCTGGGAAGGAAGCAATTCCAAAATCTTGACAATTAAACTGCAGGGATTTGTTCCTCCAGGAGTGAAGGCTGACCTGAAACTCAAATATGAAAAACAAATCCAGAAACAGGAAGGAGAATAAACATGCTCCAGTGGAAAGGGGGGAAAGGAAGTATCTGCCTTCTAATAATATTTCACTACTGTAATAGCAAATTTTATGCTTTCAAATCCTTCCTTCCTTCCTTCCTTCCTTCATTCATTCATTCATTCATTCATTCATTCATTCATTCATTCACAGCCCGCCTTTATTCTTTTTATAAATAAATTGGTGAACATACCTACCATTCCTTCCTCTTTCTAGGCCAGTGATGACTAACCTTTTCCGGACCAAGTGCTCAAAGCATGCACCCAAACCCCCCAAATGCAATGCGCACATGTCTCTGGTACATGTGCCCCCCCCCGTGTGCATGGCCCCCCAGATCCACCCCCCTTGCCCCCATCCCACCCACCCCACATGTGTGTGTGTGGCCCCCTGCATGTCCCACGCCCCCAACACATGCGCGGTAGAGACCTGAAGACCAGCTGGCCAGTGAGAGGCGTGCGCGGATGTGCAGCAGAGCTGAACTGGGGCGACGGCTCGCGTGCCCACAGAGAGGGTGTGCATGCCATCTCTGGCACTCGTGCCATAGGTTTGCCATCACGGTTCTAGGCTGACAGAAAGTGACTGGCCCAAATTCCCCCAGCTGCCTCTCTTATATACAGTTTAAGCAATAGCTCCATTCTTCTTTGATTCACAATAGCTGCAGAAGAAGGAATCCAAAATATTTTGCTTTCTTTATTACTTCCATTATGTTAGTAATTGTAATGTAATATAATGTAATATAGGCATATTTCTGATGATGAGCTCAACTCATGTGCATGTTGAGTGGACAAATTTGCCAGACTGAATCTGTCAGACGGCTAGGTGAACAAATTTGTCAGGTCATCCTAATTTTCTGCCAAGTGACATATGAAGTGGTTTTATAAATTTCCACAAAACAACTGTTTTCGTAAATGAAACCATGGAAGGAGTTTGTTCTTACTGTGGAAGCTTTTAGGTCCAATGGCATCTCTCTTGGAGTAATTCACAAAACAGAATGGTAATGATTACTTCACTACAACGTATACAGATACTCACGGACAATCCCATATGGATGAGGGGAATATGTGAATAAATTAATCCAATAATCCGGTGTGGCAAGTCCAAAGGTATGCTCCAAATCAACAATGCCACAACGACGGCTAACTATCAGGAACAATGATGCTGGCGTATATACTTTTTGACTCTTCCCTTGATGGATTTAAACCAAAATGAAAACAGCCTTGGGCGGGAGAGAATTGTTCACAGCTAATAATGACTCCAGGTTTGCAGCACTGAACTAATCCCAGTTGGGAATCCATGTTGGCAATTGTCCTATTGTGGGAGACGCTTAGCCTGCTTTGTAGAACCAGTTTTGACATTCTCAGGCTGCAGAGATGAAAAGTTCCCTACCGCTGTTTCTGTCGGAGTGAATCAGGAACCCTGCCGACTGACTACTGCTAGGAATAGCAGATGGTTGTTCCAGTTACATAAGGTGCCTCTCGAAAAGCATCAGAAAGGGAGAGAGAAAATTGTCCTATTTCAGCATTATACCTACAGAGCAGGGGTGGGTTCTAATTTTTTTTACTACCGGTCCTGTGGGCGTGGCTTATTTTGTGGGCATGGCTTGATGGTCATGTGACAGTGGGTGTGGCCTGATGGTCATATGACTGGGTAGGCATGGCCAGCTCAATGTCTCTCATGTCAAGGGGTACCTCGCCTGGCCCCTCCCCTCCCAGCCATTCCTTGTCACACCCAGCCTCAATGTATCTATAGTTCTGCAAAAATGTTCTTCACCTTTTTTCAACTTTATTATCTACGTACTATAGATCAGGGGACTCCAAACTTGGCCATTTTAAGACTTATGGACTTCAGCTCCCAGAATTCCTCAGTCTTAAAGTCTAAAAGTGGCCAAGGTTAGAGACCTCTGCTATAGATGCACTTTCATGGACCACTGAAAGGAGGAAATGGCTCACATGCTTTGCCCAAGAGTGTGATAGGCAACAGGCTTTTAAGGGGCTGCTAGAAAGAAGCGGGGGGGAGTATTTTCCAAAACACCAGAAAGCAAAACAAAAAGCAATGGATGGAAACTCAACAAAGAGAGAAGCAACCTAAAACTAAGGACAAACTTCCTGACAGTGTGAACCTATATATGTTTCAGTCATAACTTCACACATAAAATAGTAATACAATCTCCATATTGTTCAAAACAATAATTAGTATTATGGCTGATGTTTGACAGCAAGCCTAAAATCTCCATTCCCTCCCCACTCCAAGGGAAGGTTACTTCAAAATCCCCATTTCCTCCCCACCCCACTAATCTGTTCTGGGAAGGAATCAAACTCCCCATTCTTCATTTCCCAAATAAAATATCCCAGATAATTAAGGAATAATCAAGCTGCTAGCAAGGAACCTGCCTGGAATTCCACATTCCTGCCCGGTACATAAAGGAAACTTTGTAAGCAGAAAACAGCTACCGGTGTTTACAGATAATATAAAGTGGAAGCCGGAAGTTTGGCTCCATTTACAAGCAGGCAGAAAACTCATTCAAGACAGGATACTTCACAATGGAAATCGCCCAAACCTTTTTAGAAACACAAAGCCCATGTTGCACAAACCCCAAAACTTCAAAAACATTGAACCATATAAGAATTCCTTCTCTTATCCAATTTGTTATTCTGCTGACCCAGAAAGGAGCTTCTAGCTGCTCTGTCAATTTAAAATGACAGCGTTTCCCCCCCCCCCTTCTTTGCCAAGTGATCTCCTGGCTGAGAAGCGAGCAGATCAGTTGGGAGGCTTCTTGGCTTCTCAATTTAAAGGGACAGTGTCTTGTTTTTTTTCTCTTCTTGGACAAGTGAGTCTTGATTTTTTCCTTCTAGCCGATCAGCTAGGAGTCAGGAGGCAGCAATTTTTACTACCGGTACAGGGGCCAGGCAGAATTTTTACTACCGGTTCTCCGAACTACTCAAAATGTTTACTACTGGTTCTTGCGAACTGGGGAGAACCAGTAGCAACCCACTACTGCTACAGAGATCCAGAGTCTTCTGGACCAGCTCCCTTTTCAACATCTTTCAATGAATGGGAGAAATCTACAAGGGAGTTTCTAATTGTATTCATTTGAATAGAAGTGGATTCCTTTGCATAAATGGGATCCTTTTCAAGGGAGGCTTAACTGTCTCAGTTGTTACAAGGAAGCAATTCAGTTGGCTTGATTAGACCAGAGAAGAATCTTGTATTCCAGAAGTAAAGTCATCATGAATCTCACAATCAACAAAATGAGGCACCATGTGAGTTATAAAATGGTGCATCCTACACATATAGGCAGAAGGATGAGTTTTAAATTGCTGCTTTACACCAGCGATTATCTTTTATTTAAAGATTAAGCTCTGAACAAGGAATAGGTAAAGGTAAAGGTTCCCCCCGCACAAATGTTCTATTTACCCCCGACTGTAGGGGGCGGTGCTAATCTCCGTTTCATAGCTGAAGAGCCAGCGCTGTCCAAAGACGTCTCCGTGGTCATGTGGCCAGCATGACTAAACGCTGAAGGCACACGGAACACTGTTACCTTCCCACCAAAGGTGGTCCCTATTTTTCTACTTGCATTTTTTACGTGCTTTCGAACTACTAGGTTGGCCGAAGCTGGGACAAGTAATGGGAGCTCACCCCATTACACGGTACTAGGGATTCGAACCGCTGAACTTTTGATCAACAAGCTCAGCATCTTAGCCACTGTCTTAGCAACTGAAATTGTATCTACAGCTGGGAAAAGCTTTCAATGGTCAGTGGGTCATTTAGGAGGCTGGAATTCATATCCAGGTTCAACCAGAGATCTCTCGTAATTAATCCAAAATTGGAAAACAGATTTAAGAAATAACTAAAGCAAAGCTGCAGTGCATAGATCAGTAGCTGGGGAATTCTGCAAGTTGAGGTTGAGAGATCTTAGAGTGGTTAAGGTCTAAATGTTGCTGTTGGTTGATGACCGAAGCAGGAAAGCATTCAAGTTGATATGTCAGTCTATTTGTTAGGAAATGTCAGTCTCATATTTCCTCTTCAGTATGGAGTCAGAGACCATTCATTTCAGCCATTCATTTCATGAAACAAATAACATTAATTGCATCAAGGGAAGGAAGGCATGTAGATCATGGCTTCTGGAATTTTTCCCAATCCCTGAAAAAACAGCTTCATTCTAGATACAGATCCAAGAGGGAAGGGGCTGAAGAACAGAGCAGTTCCCAATTCTGCCCTACTGCCTCACCAAAAGGAATGCAGAGGGATTTTTTTCATAGTCCCAAATTGCATCCCTCCCATTTTGAAACTCATATTTTCAACCCACATCAGATTGTTGTGCTGTTCGGTTTTCATCGAGTTATCCTGCTGACAGACAAGACCGAGCTCTGGATGCTTTTATCTGATTTATTTCCAATATTCTGTGGGGTTAGAAAGAATACAAATGAACAAAACACCAACCTGCAAAAGGAGCAGCAAAACTATAAAACAAAACTACAACACGATATGAAGAAATAGATTTAATAGAAGCAATGTGAAATGCAGACGCTGAGATCACAGATCAAAGGTAGCTTTATCTATCTATTGGTCAACCAACTGAATCTTTATTATGATCATAGACCAGCCCAATAGCTTTAGATGACATATATATTATTGGCACAAGACAAAAAAATTGTCTGAAATCCAAAATATTCAGAAGGACACTACCCAGTCTTCATGAGAGATTATGTTCCTTAATTTGATATCGTTTTTGAGAATATCTTGCCTCTTGTCAGTATTAATCATACTACACAAGATCATTTATGGTAGAACGTTCATAATTTAAATACATTAAAATGACATAAATTAGATATTAAAGCCATTCATAATTACTAAATAATATTAAGATCTGGCTGGAAAGATGGATCTTTAAGACTGCCTTGAAGATAACTGAAGAAGGCAGAAGTTGATATGCCTTAAAGTAGGACATGGTGTATTGGATGTCTCCCTCAAATTTAAAAAAAGACCTCAGTTGATATCTGACAAGGCAATCCCACAAATATCTTGGCTCCAAGCCATTTTCAGTTCTGAAAGCAACCATTAACACAAGTATTTTCAATTGTGCCAGAATGATTTAGTCATAAGGATGTGGTTCCTCTTCATCTTTTCAGTGATTATTCATGCACTCTTTTAAAAAAGCCAACTTGCTATCTTTTATATCTCCAGAGTGGATTTATTCTCTCTCTGTCAAGCAAAGCTGAGAAAGAAAATATATCAGACTGTGGTGCCAATTGAAAGGGGACTGCTGGGAAGGGCTTCTGGGGGGGAAAAAAGTCCTCACATTTTTAGCTTTAAAAAAGCCAAGAAAAGAAATTAAAATCGATCTATGCAGCAACTAAATTACAGGCCTGTTGAATTGTTGAAGCCTTGGACACATGGCCAGTTTTAAGCCAAACGCTTCAGTATACAAGTTGTCAATAGGAAGAATGGTGTTCAAATAAATTAGAATGTTTATTTATTTATTTATTCACTTACTAATTCAACTTATATGTTCTTGACTCAACTGCATCACCAGCTGGTGGTCCATGAGAAAAATTATTTTCATTTTTTATATTGCACTATTTTTTTTAAAAAAAAATCCATATTACTGGCCTATGGGATTTAAAATTATGAATTTAGTGGTCCCTGAGGTCTGAAAGGTTGGTGACCCCTGGCATAGATCACCACCAGGTACCTTTGACCAACCAGGAGGGGCCTGGGTTTAATATAGAGGTGGTCAGCTGACCATTCCAAGAACTCTGTCCATTTTCTCAGAACTAACAATCTCATTTTATTCTTAGGTAACATAGCCAGACTATGCCTTAGTAAACATCACCAAATCCAATTTAGAGTCCAATTTAGAGAAAATCCAAAAGACTTGGACTATCAGACATCTAGAATACTTCTCAAAGCAACCTGCAAATGGTTCTTCAGGCCATTTGCTCTAGATGTACCGTGTTTTCTTGAAAATAAGACCCTGACTTACATCTTTTTGAACTCTGAAATAAGCGCTTGGCCTTATTTCCATGCACTGAAAAGCCTGATTGAGCTTATTATCAGGGGATGTCTTATTTTGGGGGAAACAGGGTATCTTTCTTCTAGTTCATCCCGAGAAAACTGTAGCATCATATCTGCAGTTCCAAGTGTTGGTTACCATATCCTGTAGATTAGGCTCTTGTGGAAAGCATATCAGAGAGATAAATTAAATTACCCAGCATCACTTCAAACACAAAACAATCTAGATACGATCAGTTCACATCTATCAATAGCTTCAGCTGCCACTTCAATCCACAAGAACTAAAATCTGCTGTCCGTAAGTTCATATCACAGTCATACGAAAGAGAGGAAATTGACAAAATATTGCTCTGTTAGTTTGCCATATGAACGGACACCATTTGGGGTCCAATTGTTACATATGAGATTTTAGAAGTTGCATTGAGCAAGAATAATTGTATGTGGTTTTTTGTGTGTGTGTGAAATTGCCCATGTTTTTCTAGAGAAGGTTGCTAATTAAAAAAAAACTATGGGAAATTTTGCTGAAAGTAAAGGAAGAAAATGCAAAAAAGTAAGTCTCCTGCTTGATATTAAAACAAAAACTAAGATTAAATTAGCGAAACAATACAAATAGGTTGAGAATAAACCAGAGAGGCAACAGAGTTATCTTCTTAGGTTAAAAAAAAACCCCACAGATATGATGACTATGGCCATGAAATGAAATAAATCTGCTACTTCTGAGTGAGATGATAATAAATTTAGGTAAAATATTAAAGTTTACAATCATCCCATTGTCAACAAGACCATCTATTCTTAAGAGTATGATTTTCGAAATCATAATATATGATTTGAAAGTTAAACCATCCGAAATTCTGAATGAAGAAATCACTCTAAATTGGGGGGAAATGCTGTGAATACTTTGGGCATGAAAAATTGTTCAATGCTAGATAAAATAAAATCCAACTGCTCACGAATGGTATTATTATTATCATTATTATTATTTATTATTATTTATTAGATTTCTATACTGCCCTTCTCCCGAAGGACTCAGTAAGTAAGTAATAGTGAAGCTGTAACTTCGATAGTTTGGAGACAGAATGCCAGTTATTACTGCAGACCTTGATGCTTTGGAGAAATTGAAAATAATGGAAGAAGTGATGGACAGAAAACAAGATGGCTATTATACTATCACTGCTAATGCAAATATAAGCTTAACAAGAACTTAAGAAACTTTTCCTGGTGGACAAACCTGACTAAATGATGCCTATCAGATCAAAAATAGTTGGAACAACAATTGACCTGGTTTTAAAAGTGGATGTATGCCTCTGAGTTTTGGGTGCAATGAGTCTGAATCTGAGGCAGAGTGCCTGGGATCCTGAAAGTGTCAGGAGCCCCATTACTTATTTGCACTATTAATTTTTATGTAATCATGATAATTTTCAGTTGTACAATTTATAACTCTTTAGGGGGTTTTATGGTTTTAATTATTGTAATATTGCTTGCTGTCCAGCGTCAATTAGATTGAGATGGGAAGCTATAGAAATTGAGTGAGTGAGTGAGTGAATGAATGAATGAATCTAAAGAGGATGAAAAATGATGCTCTGAGACCTCATAAGAATAGTTTTCCTGGGCCAAGGTTCATCTTAATACAGCGTTTTTTCCCCCATAGGAATCAATGAAATATCTCTGGGGTGCTCACAAACAAGAGACAGAGACAATCTTCTCCCACAATTATAACCCTTCAAGTGATGTTTACTGTTTTTAATCTGGAAGTTACACTGAATTTTCAATAGTCCTCAATATACTTGCCCTCCATAAATTTATCCAACCCCTCCCTTCCATCCTCCCTCCCTCCCTCTTCCTTTGTGCCATTCAGGTCAGTAACCATCACCAGCTATTCTGGTAAAAGTTAATTTATGCACTGTATGAAAAGGGGCTTTCTTTGGACTTCTAAATCCCCTCATTGGCTTTCTTGAATGACCCCCATCCTGATGCTTTGGAAGAGGAAGAAAAACAACTCACTGCCTGCCATAAGTTGCCCATTTTTCCTGTAGTAGAGGAGAAGCAGCTAGCTAGAATTATTGCTAACTCAGAACTGTTTTTCTAGGTGGAGACCTATTCATCCAAACTCCTACGCATTTTCAATGTGTGAGAGTGGTAATGGTTTTGGAGTAATACGTGAAATATTTTAAAGGAAGAGATTTTGCTGGCTACAAATCTTTTTTTCTTTGTCCCTACAAAGAAACATGGGGCTTTCTTATGCATTTGACATTTGTGATCTGACTGACAGCCTGGGGTTTAAAATGAGAAAGGCAAACCAGCTCCACTTTAAAAAGTCTGCTTAATCTCTTAGGTGCTTTAACGGGCAAACCTACTGTCCATAAGACAGCTTATGATTTATGGGAGGAAAACAAGCACTGCAAATGTTTGCTTCATGCGGAACTGCATCAACTTGTAAAATTGGTTGGAGTCTCTAATAGCAAACAAAAGGCATGGATGTGCTTCTGTAGTGTGACAGATCTGTTCTCACTTTGTTTGACACCTTACTGTGTCAATCATTTTCCCCTTCCTTTTCTGTTTCTCCCCCCCCCTTTTTTTTTTTAATTTACTGATTGCTTTTCTCTACTTATACAGTAGTGGCCAAAATTGTGGAAACCTTTTGGGAAAAGTGTATTTTCTAAAACTAGCTAATAACACCACTTTTTTGCGGAGTAGTACCATAAAATTATATATATCAATGGAAAAATAATTTAATTAAGAATGTAATGCAATAACTTTTATGAAGGATTTGCTATTAGAATAGCAGTTACAGTATAAAGAAGAAAAGTGAAACATGTAGAAAAAATGAGACATACAAACATTATCACCATAGAAAAAATAAGATATACAAAACTATCACCATGTCAGTTAATACTTCGTTGGGTAACCTTTAGCAAGAATTATGGCCTTACAACGTCTTCTCATGGAGTGAACCAAGTCATTTAGTTCTGCAACTGTTATAATGGGGAACCAAGATTGAATGATTGCTTCTATTAACTGGGTTTTATTGCTGGGTCGCTTCTGACTAACAAGTTTCTTTAGTCGGCTCCATAGATTTTCAATTGGGTTAAGGTTTGGGCTATTCGCAGGCCATTCCAGCAGGGGAATATGATTATCTTGAAACTCCAAAAAAAAAAAAAAAAGCTGTGTTATTAGCCATCAAAACTCAAAAATACATTTTTCCCAAAAGGTTTCCACAATTTTGGCCCCTACTGTACTTTCCCTTTATTAAAAAAATTGTAGTTATTCTGTTAAAAAAAAAAATTCTTCCACAAAAATTAGTTTTGCTTTTTTAAAAAAAGTTGAAAACTTACTCGTATAAAAATTCTATGTTCTTTGTTCTGTGATTGGTTGAAGAGATGGTAAGAAGATGTACAGAACAGCAGTCAGTAAAGTGAAACGGTTTGGGCAGCATTGTTGTAAACCTTAGCAACAAAGTGAAATGGCAAGGCTGACCAGTTTTAGAGACATAGGATTGTAAACCATTGTGTTCATTGATTTAACCCTCTTGTGTCATGTTCATTGTTAGGTAAAGGTAAAGGTAAAGGTTCCCCTCGCACACACGTGCTAGTCGTTACCGACTCTAGGGGCGGTGCTCATCTCTGTTTCAAAGCCGAAGAACCAGCGCTGTCCGAAGACGTCTCCATGGTCATGTGGCCAGCATGACTCAACACCAAAGGCACATGGAACACTGTTACCTTCCCACCAAGGTGGTCCCTATTTTTTCTACTTGCATTTTTAAGTGCTTTCGAAACTGCTAGGTTGGCAGAAGCTGGGACAAGAAATGGGAGCTCACCCCGTTACACGGCAGCACTAGGGATTCGAACCGCTGAGCTGCCGACCTTTCGATCGACAAGCTCAACGTTCTAGCCCCTGAGCCACCGCGTCCTTCTGTTCATTGTTAGTTGTTCTTTTTTATTGCAGTTAGACTAGGTCGTGACTAGAAATAAAATGCTTGTTTACTTTTTGGTTGTTATTGTTGTTTGACTGAGAACTTTTCGCATGAAAATGGTACATATGGATGGTACATATGGAGAATGACAACAATAGCTGAACTCATTCATTGCTTTGTCTTAATTATCAGGTTCAAAAGTACTACTGAAAATCATTCTACAGCAGCTTGAGAGCGTGGTGGTGACAATGCAGTACTGCTGGTTAACTCTGCCGACTGCCAGCAATTCGATCCTAGCTGGTTTAAAGTTGACTCAGGTGGGTAAAATGAGGATCCCGATTATTGGGGGCAATATGCTGACCCTGTAAACTGCTTAGAGAGAGCAGTGAAGCACTATGAAGCGGTATATAAGTCTAAGTGCTATTGCTATTGACAGTACGATAAAAAAAAATTGGGACCTCTTTCCTGGGGAGGGAAAATTTCAGGAAATTGGAAGGTTTCACCACATATGGATTTGTAATGCTGAAAAAGGAGTCAGCGATCAGCTAGGACAGGGGTCTGCAAACTTGTCTCTTTTAAGACTTGTGGACTTCAACTCCCAGAGTTCCTCAGCCAGCAAAGCAAAGCTGGCTGAGGAACTCTGGGAGTTGAAGTCCACAAGTCTTAAAAGAGACAAGTTTGCAGACCCCCTGAGCTAGGATAAGCAAGAAAGTAGTTAATACATTTTTATTTCCAACACATATGAATCAGTTTCCTTTTGGCTGACTTTCACCAATGGAATCATGCTAGCACCCCAATACTAACAAAGAAAATGTGCCTAATGAGCAACTTGGATGAGCTAATGAAACTATTCTCAACAGAAGATCATCAAGTTATATATTAGTTCCATTGTATAATGGAGTTCCGTATATATCTAATTCCATCAGCATTATAATTCACATATGGTTAGTTTTAAAGTATTCTGAAGCAGCTGAATAAAGATGAATGAAGAATCCCAGTGAAATGTGAACAAACTAGGCTATATTTTTCATTAATGACTGACAGTCGAAAGACTATAACAACTAACCAAAATACTAATTCATCACTGATGTATAATGACACAATAATGATTTTGAAACAAAACAAGAATTATTTGATTGCCGTGGCAGTAATTTATTGACAGACTCTGTAAAAGCTTAGTGCACTTCATGATGTTTCCTGAAATTCTCAAATAGCTTTCATTCTGTTTATGCAAAACAAGAAATGAAAAATAATAAAGTATTCCAGTAAATCTCAGTCCATTAAAGGAGCAGCTTTATAAATTGCTTCTTTCATTTTTTTCCAATAATGGCAATCCAAGGCTGTTTAAAAGCAGATCAACTAAACTATGCAAAATATGACTTTGGTTTTAATGTTGTTCTTTTGAAAGAATTTCTTCATACTTCACAAACCATCTTAAATATTACAGCAGACTACTAAGCGATAGCTTTGATTGGTTTTCAATCCAAACATATTTTGGTGTTATACAGCTATATCATTTAGAGCCATCAAATCTGGTGTTGGAAGAAATATCCAGGTCCGGTTCCAAGCCGGAAGAAAGGCACTGGAGACAAAATGGAGGCTGGAGGCTGATTGGAAAGAGGGTCCATTTATTGATGAAGCAGAACCACCAAGCACGTGTGATTCTGGGCAGCTGAGCACATGGAGTTGAGACTGGAGTTTTTTAATACTTTCTCTTGGGCTTTGCACTTGAACTTCCTGTGTCCTGTGCAAGAACATGTATTCTCTTTGCTGTAGGAGTTATGTAGGGGTCATAGCTGGCTCTATAGGCAAAGTACAAATCCTAGGTGTTTGTCTGAGCGAAGTTTGGTTGAAGTTTGGAGGGTGATGCAATAATTCCTATTATGGCTTAATGGCTTTGCCCTGTGTTGGCTCTTGGGTGAGGGCTAATCCAGTGGTGGGATTCAAGTAATTTAACAACCAGTTCTCTGCCCTAATGATTTCTTCCAACAACCAGTTTGCCAAACTGTTCAGACAGTTAACAACCGGTTCTCCCGAAGTGGTGCGAACTGGCTGAATCCCACCACTGGGCTAATCCTATCCCTCTGCTTTTGTTCAGACTTTGCTGCAGGGAGTAATGGATTACCAAATCTGCATTTCTAAAAACTGCCTCAGTTCATATCTGCTTGAGGGCAGGGAGCTGGGGCTCTGAGTTTCTGTCTCCCTAGGGGGAGGGGTGGTTCACACACTGGTTTGCAAAATCTGAATGTCCACTAGATAGTAATAAGCAGAGGTGGGATTCACTTACCTTCCCTACCGGTTTGCAAATGTGAGCATGGACAGTAGAATAGAATAGAATAGAATAGAATAGAATAGAATAGAATAGAATTTTTATTGGCCAAGTGTGATTGGACACACAAGGAATTTGTCTTGGTCCATATGCTCTCAGTGTACATAAAAGAAAAGATACGTTCATCAAGGTACAACATTTACAACACAATTGATGGTCAATATATCAATATAAATCATAAGGATTGCCAGCAACAAGTTATAGTCATACAGTCATAGTTGCGCATTACATCCGGGCGGGTGGGCAGAGCCTCACCCAGTCGCTGCTACTGGTTCGTGTGAATTGGGGGGAACCGGCTGAATCCCACAACTGGGTAGTAAGGAGACTTTTAGTACAAATTTGCTGCTTTCTAGAGGGCAGCCATAGATAGCAGTCCTAATTTCTGTATCTAACTTTATAACATCTACCTCACACTTCAGCCCATAGAATCATCTTAAATCTCCATACTGATTTAGAAATTAATTGTATGGAAATTAAAAGGACATTAGACTGAATTCAATGTGAGAGCTGATTTCTGGTATAGGTAGGTCAGGGATCTGATCCATTAGAGCAGGGGTCTCCAACCTTGGTCCCTTTAAGACTTGTGGACTTCAACTCCCAGAGTCCCTCAGCCAGCAAAGCTGGCTGAGGAACTCTGGGAGTTGAAATCCACAAGTCTTAAAGGGACCAAGGTTGGAGACCCCTGCATTAAAGCACTACTTACATTTTCATGTTCTACAAATGTCTCAGGAGCCCACAGTTCTTAGTGTATGTACTGACAGATTCCATATTCTCATTAATGTGAACAAGAATCTTGTGGATATTAGCATAAATGTAAATGCACATAATTATAACTTTTAAGGATATAGTAGCTCAATTAAGGTTGACATGTTTGTTGTAAACACAGTTATCCTATTTCCCCAACATGCTTAACTGGGTCAGTGAAAATGTTAGTGTCTTGGAATAGTAAAGGGGAAGGACAATTTAATTCCTGTAAGAGGTTAAATTTAGCCCAGAACAGTTCAGTCATGCATACGGTTGAACTCACCTCATCCATCCAGCTGCGTCACAGGTTCATCTAATCCTATTTAATGGTTCCATTTCCCTAGATAGTTGTCCAGGCAAAATCCCTGAGAGAAAGAGCAGATTAAAAAAAAAAAGAAAGCTTTTTCACTGCCAGGGTTTGGCAGCACAAAGCAGTGAAGCTAATAGGCTTCATTGGCCAAGTCTGCCTCCAGTTGTTTTTCTGGATTGTAGGGAAGGAGTTAGTGATGTCATGAAGCTTTTCCAAGATAGTCCTGATGAAAGGACTCAAGGGGTACTAGAGATCTCCTGAGGAAAATGGATAACAAACTCCATATTACCAGAATAAAGATTTTTGCTCCAGTTCATTTCATTGCAAGCTGTTGGAACCACTGGCAGGTAGATGTAGCTGGATTAGATGTATTGTGGAAACAGGGTTTATGTGAGAAACTGATCTCAGCAAAAAGCTGTTGCTGAATGAAGGAGTACATGTTTTGCATGAAGAAAGCCTGAGATACAATTGCTGACATCTCCAGTTAAAGAATCAAATAGCAGATGAGGAGAAAATCTCACACCTGAGACCCAGGAGAGATTTAGATATTGGATTAGATGTTGTTTCATTTTATATAATTCAGATTCTTACATTCCCACCAAGAAGATTAAGTCATGCAAATAAGCACTGCCAATAAATACCCATCTTCAGCAGCCTCTGCTGCTGGCTGCTGATGGAATCTCCTGGCTGGAGTAATATTTTACTTATTTTATTAGACAAATTTCTATAGCAGCCCAACTCAAACATTGATGACTCTGAGCAGCTTACAATGTGTGTGTGTGTGTGTGTGTGTGTGTGTGTGTGTGTGTGTGTGTGTATTTGTTTTCTGAGGTTTTCACGGGTGTTTGTATGTAGGTCTTTGGTTGTTCGGATTTTCTCCCGTGTAAAATTGGAAGTGTCTTGGCGACGTTTCGACGAAGTCTCATTCGTCATCTTCAGGCTTCAGCTTCGTGCTTCTGGGAGCTATATATATGTAGGTCTTTGGTTATTTGGGTTTTCTCCCGCGTAAAATTGGAAGTGTCTTGGCGACGTTTCGACGAAGTCTCATTTTCAGGCTTCAGCTTCGTGCTTCTGGGAGCAATGTGTGATTGCAGCTGTTTCTTCCTTTTTAACTGCTAGTGGGGGTTTGAACTGATTGGGTGGGAGCTTGGTTGTGCTCTGATTGGATGGGGTTTTTTTGTGCTCTGATTGGAAACCTCAGAAAACAAACAAATATATATATATATAGGTCTTTGGTTGTTCGGGTTTTCTCCCGTGTAAAATTGGAAGTGTCTTGGCGACGTTTCGACGAAGTCTCATTCGTCATCTTCAGGCGTCAGCTTCGTGCTTCTGGGAGCAATGTGTGATCGCAGCTGTTTCTTCCTTTTAACTGCTAGTGGGGGTTTGAACTGATTGGGTGGGAGATTGGCTGTGCTCTGATTGGATGGGGGTTTTTCTGTGCTCTGATTGGCTGGGGGTGTGTCCTGTGTTGGTGGGGGCTTGGTTGTGCTCAGTCTGGTCTGTGCTGCAGGGGGATTTGAGCTGGTGAGCTGCATAGCTGTTGTTTGGCTTTATGGTCGTGCTACATCTTCATAGTGGGTGTCAGTCTGCTGCATGAATGGATTGGAGGGGTTTGAAATGGCTAATGTTGCAGCTGCGGTCTGGCTTCTGGTCCTTGGTCGTGCTTCATCATCAGAAAACAAATATTGCACCTCTACGGGGAGGAAATCCACCATCTGACCAGGACCTATGAAAAACTAGAAGTCCAAAGAGCTTCCATTTTATGTGACCTCGCATTCCTACGAAACTGCCGCGATCAGAATTTTATCCCCAAATGCTTCCAATTGAAATTCCACTCCAACTCTGCAGCCACCAAACGCATCCTAAAAAGAACAGAATTGGCCTTAATCAGAAATGAACTTCACACAAAAAGATTCCTCCTAGATCAAATCAACAAAGATCTCCTCACACTTCACCTCAAACTCAGCAACAAGATGCACCCTGCACTTTGGGACAAATCCAAACAACTTGCCGTCTGGAGGCGAAACACAGACCACCCTCAAGACAGACACGCACACCAACAAACTCCGAAGACTACAAGAACGCCAGAAAACAAACCCCTCCACCCTCACAGCAACACATGAAACAAACAGTGCATAACATCTCAGATAGGATCCTCACCAAAGCTGAAACCGATGTCCTTTCCAAAGTTCAACTTTGCAGTCACTCCCAAATACATCCCCACTGAAACCATTATATGCGGAGTTGAAACCAGCCTGACCAAAATCAACCCGATGACGCTAACAAAATCAGACTCGAGATCTCCAACATCCTCTGCACCAGCAAGCCACCCAAAAGCAACTTACCCAAGAGGAACAGACAGCACTACTTAACCTGAAAAAGATACCAGCATAATAATCCTACCAGCAGACAAGGGCAACGCCACGGTGGTTATGAACACATCTGACTACCAAACCAAATTAACCAACCTACTCCAAGACCCTGCATACAAGCCCTAAACACAGACCCCACCACCTACCTAGAAAAACCACTAGATCCAAAATAAAAGCCTCCCCATCAGCGAAGAAATCCAACAAAGAATCATTCCCAGAGAGAAATCATCCAGATGCCCTAAGCTCTATGGCCTCCCAAGATACACAAAGAAGGAACCCCACTCAGACCCATAGTCAGCTCCATAGGCTCACCTCTACAAAACCTAGCCAAATTTCTGCCAAACAACTACAGCCCTATGCAGAATCCATCACCTCACACGTAAAAACTCATTCCAGTTCATAGAGATCATAAAGAAACAAAACTTACAGCCCAGCGACCTACTCGTGAGCTTTGATGTCATATCCCTCTTCACCCAAGTGCCAATCAAAGAAGCCTTGACAGCTATCCAAAACAAATATAACCCCCCCAAGCACATCCTAGATCTGACCAACCACTGCCTATCCAACACATACTTCATCTATAATGGACAAAAATACAAACAAGTAGAAGGAGCACCCATGGGATCACCCCTCTCACCTGTCATTGCCAATCTCTACATGGAACACTTTGAAACCCAAGCTCTAGAAAAATCTGATCACAAACCCAAACTCTGGCTCAGATATGTAGACGACACCTTCATAATCTGGCCACACGGGAAAGAAAAACTTGACAACTTCCTCACACACCTCAATAGCCTACACCCCAAAATACAGTTCACCATGGAAACAGAAGTTAATAACCAACTTCCCTTCCTGGATGTCTTAGTCTACGAAAAACCCAATGGCTCCCTAGGACACACCATCTACCAGAAGAAAACACACACAAACCGCTATCTGCACGCACTCTCACACCACCACCCAGCACAGATCAACTCCGTAGCCAAGACACTCATCTCCAGAACAAAATGCTTAGCTGATGAACAACACCTAAAACCGAACTAGACACTCTCACTAACGTACTAACATCCAATGGATTCCAAAGAAATAAGATTACCAAGCTAATCCAAAAGAACCCCCACTAAAATCCAAGACAGAGAACAAGAAAACGGCACAGCCCTCCTCCCATATATAAAAGGCACCACAGACAGAATCAGCAAGATCCTCCACAAACACAACATCAAGACAGCATTCTGCACAAACAGAAAAATATCCACCATCCTAAGAAACCCCAAAGACAAAATTGAGTTAGAAAATCAAGGAGTATATGAAATCCCATGCACCGCCTGCCCCACCACATACATTGGACAAACCAACAGAAGAATAAGTGCACGCACAAGAACTCATTCAAAAAAAGAGGAACCAACTTCTTCCCTGGTCCAACACTTTAAAGTCACAGGACATGATATTGACTTTAAAAAGACCAGAACTATCGCCAAAACTGAACACTTTAACAACAGAATAATCAGAGAAGCCATTGAGATAGAAAAACGCCCACACAGCATGAACAAACGAGATGACACCTCCCGCCTACCAGCCATTTGGAAACCCGCCCTTATTGACAAACGAGTCCCTAACACGAGGAATGACACCAGACCCACACTCACAAGGTCCACACAGGATGTCACCACCGCACATCCACCCAGAAAGCAGACCCAAACCCACACTGATCATGAAGCACGACCAAGGACCAGAAGCCAGACCGCAGCTGCAACATTAGCCATTTCAAACCCCTCCAATCCATTCATGCAGCAGACTGACACCCACTATGAAGATGTAGCACGACCACAAAGCCAAACAACAGCTATGCAGCTCACCAGCTCAAATCCCCCTGCAGCACAGACCAGACTGAGCACAACCAAGCCCCCACCAACACAGGACACACCCCCAGCCAATCAGAGCACAGAAAAACCCCCATCCAATCAGAGCACAGCCAAGCTCCCACCCAATCAGTTCAAACCCCCACTAGCAGTTAAAAGGAAGAAACAGCTGCGATCACACATTGCTCCCAGAAGCACGAAGCTGAAGCCTGAAGATGACGAATGAGACTTCGTCAAAACGTCGCCAAGACACTTCCAATTTTACACGGGAGAAAACCCAACAACCAAAGACCTATATACAAACACCGTGAAAACCTCAGAAAACAGAACAAATATATATATATATATATATATATATATATATATATATATATATATATATATATATATATATATATAAAATAAAAACCCATTTAAAACATACACACACACACAAACACACACACACACACACACACACACACTACCGTCCCCTCCCCCCCCCATAGCATAATAACACAATCAAATATTAAAACCTCTGGTATGTTTCTACTGCTGGTCATTCAGCAGTAACATACCCAGAGAGGAAGAAATTGGAGTTTAGTTTATAACACTAATGGTACCTAAAATTCTAATTCTAAGGAAATCATATCAAAATCCAGCAGCCTAAGAACTCCATGCAAATCATTAACTAATTCAAAAATGGAAGAAGAAAAATGTTTCAGCAAATAAATAGGGTCTGTCAGTGCAACCTTAATTATAGCATTTCCTTTTTCTGGAAGTTGGAAGTTGTGGGAGCTTCATCACTGGAGGCTTTCAAGAAGAGATTGGACTGACATTTGTCAGAAATGGTGTAGGGTCTCCTGCTTGGGAGGGGGGGTTTGGACTAGATGAGCTACAAGGCAGTGGTGGGTTTCAAAAAAATTTACTACTGGTTCTGTGGGGGTGGCTTGGTGGGGGTGGCAAGGGAAGGATACTGTAAAAGCTCCATTCCCGCCCCAATCCAGGGGAAGTTTACTGCAAAATCCCCATTTCCTCCCGATCAGCTGGGACTCCGGAGGCAGAGAATAGATGGGGGTAGGACCAGTTAGAATTTTTACTACCAGTTCTCTGAACTATTCAAAATTTCCGCTACCGGTTCTCCAGAACTGGTCAGAACCTGCTGAAACCCACCTCTGCTACAAGGTCCCTTCCAACTCTGTTAATCTATTACTGGTGGCCCCCATCACAAGAAGGGAATTCTATAGGCAGGGCATCAAAATAGAGATTCTTCTTACTTATTATTTTATGTAGAGAAGATTTTCCCTTAAAGTCCTGTTTGGGTCATTTAAGATTAAGGCTCAGTCTAGGCACCAGCATCTTGAGTTAGTCTTGGAATAGGCAGTCAGTACAGCTCCTTTGGGTTAACTTGTTTAGAACCAGTATAATATGCTCTAGCACAGGGGTGTCAAACTCGCAGCATCATGGCGGCATCACATGACGTATCACTTTCCCCCCTTCCGCTAAACCAGGTGTGATTGTGGTCAGCACGTGACCCATCCAGCCTGCGGGCCGCAAGTTTGACAACCCTGCTTTAGCAAGTTGCATTAATCTCTGCAGCCAGATTCTGCTTTAGTGAAAGCTTCTCAGCTTCCCTCAAGAGCAGCCATGTACACAATATATCCCATTATTAGGAAGTGATGAGCATAAGTTACTGTGGTCAGGCTATTTCTATCCAAGAATTATCATAGGTAGCCATTCAGTCAAAACTGATTAAAAAAAACACACATCTAAACTCTGAGAATACTGAGTCAAAATTAAATTAAATACCATGTTTCTCCAAAAATAAGCACTTGGGCTTATTTTTGGAGAGGTCTTATTATTTTGGGGCGCATGGAGCAAGATGGGGCTCCTCTTGCCATCTTTCCTGATTTCCAGCTCTGTGTTTAAATATTTTCAGGGAGGGCTTATTTTCAGGGGGAAGGCTTATTTTAGCGCATGCGCTCAAAAGCCCGATTAGGCTTATTATCAGGGGATGTCTTATTTTTGAGGAAACAGGGTAGTACCTCCAAGTTATACATTTCATATTTCATGAGTACTGTAACCTGTTCTTCAGCGATATGAATAACAGATCCTGAATTGTCCTATTGCATCATTTCCAATTTGCTGAGATTCAATCTCATTTTGCCAGCATTTTTAAATTATTGGGTCCACTTGGTTCAGTTCATATGGAAAATCAGCCTTAGCTAACTCTAACAGCTGTTGAGGGTCATCAGTCTACAGTTCCCACTACAAATTTGTAGATGACCTATAAGAAACTTCACATCTTAGGAGAGAGGGATGGGGTGGGGAATTCATGGTTAATCCACGTTTAACTAAAAGGTGATCTGACTATGACAAATCTATTTCAAGAACACCTGGGATTGGAAAGATAAAACTGAGATGCCATTTTATAGAGTGGTTAAGGACGTTCTGAGACAACCTTTTGTGAAGACAATGAACATAAGAATTCCTCAAGATCGCTCCAGTTCTGAACATTTCTAATACTAGACCAGAAATTTCTTCAGTTAACTGAAGGTGGCTAGTTGCACAAACTGAAAATCTCTGTAGCCATATACAAAATATAAGAACTCAAATACCGCATTTAAGCAGGATGGTAGAATGATGTCTCCATCTATTGCATAATAAATCTGGCACAAAACCTCTCTAAGTAATTCCTCCACTCAGTCCTTGATATCACAGAATCATCTATTGTAATGTCCTTCCGGTTAAAGACTACTTCAGCTTTAATTGCAATAATAGTAGAGCAACTAATAGATTTAAACTTAATGTCAACCGCTTTAATCTAGATTGCAGAAAATATGACTTCTGTAACAGAATCATCAGTGCTTGGAATACTTTACCTGACTCTGTGGTCTCTTCCCATAATCCTAAAAGCTTTAACCAAAAACTCTCTACTATTGACCTCACCCCATTCCTAAGAGGACCATAAGGGGCGTGCATAAGCGCACAAAAGTGCCTACCGTTCCTGTCCTATTGTTTTTCTTTTCTCCTTCCTATATACATATATGCTTATACCTCCTTATATTTACTCATATATGTGTTTATATATTATATAATCTTTTTGTATGATACCTACATACATTGTTGTGACAAAATAAAATAAATAAATAAATAAAATATCAGAAGTCAGATTGGCTTCTTCATCCATTAAGAAATCATAGCTGGGAAATACAGGTAATTCTCAATTTAGGAGCCATGGTGGCACAGTGGTTAGAGTGCAGTACTGCAGGATACTTCTGCTGACTGCCGACTGCCTGCAATTTGGCAATTCAAATCTCACCAGGCTCAAGGTTGACTCAACCTTTCATCCTTCTGAGGTTGGTAAAATGAGGATCCAAATTGTTGGGGGCAATAGGCTGACTCTGTAAACCGCTTAGAGAGGGCTATAAAAGCACTGTGAAGTGGTATATAAGTCTAAGTGCTATTGCTATTGCTGCAACCACAATTGAGCCCAAAATTTTGGTTGCTAAGTGAGTCATTTGTTAAGTGAGTTTTGCCCCATTTGACGGCCTTTCTTGCCATAGTTCTTAAGTGAAACATTGCCATTGTTAAATTAGTAACTCAGCTGTTAAGCAAATCTCACTTCCCCATTGATTTTGCTTGTGAGAAGGTTGCAAAAGGTGATCACACATGGCCCCAGGACGCTGCCACCGTCATAAATATGAATCAGTTGCCAGGCATCTGAATTTTGATCCCACGGTCATGAAGATGCTGCGACGGACGTAAGTATGAAAGATGCTCATTTTTTTTCAGTGACCCAGTTCGCCAAATGAACTGTTGCAAGTCGAGGACTACCTGGAATTTATTATGGACTAATCTGGCTATGGGTGTCTGTGGGAGAGGGCAAAGCATGAAATCTTGTGTTGACATCTCTGCATAAATGCCACAACTGATGTACTGGCATGAGATGTCAGGATGCAAGTAAGTAATGGCAGAGTTGTGTGCTGCTGTAACTTCATGTATCAACAATTGGCATCATAGCATTTTGCTGGGAATGTCCCACAGCCTGGCTGACTGATTATATACTACTATGGTTCAGCCAACCATAAAATGGAGACCTTGGAGAAAAGATGGTTGATACACATATCAGTACTGTAAAATATCTGATTTTATCCACCATTTACAGACCATCTCTCTGTTACTTAAAAGGAACTCTGCTTATTTTTCACTATTTGCATCCAGCTGGGAATGAAAAGCATTGTTTTGAAATTCACTTTTCTCCTAATGAAAAAGCATCTCTTCCCCTGTTGCTTACCTCTTTCTTACAGCGTTACCGTAATCCAACAACGGGATAGCGTAATTTCAAACTCATGACTGTTTTTTTATCTGTTTGGGAGAGTCTTTAGATGATATTTGTGTCTTAGACTAAGAAATAAGCTCTTCCAAGAATCATACGCCGCTAACAATTCATAGACAGTCATTGAAGTGTGGGAGTTTTGTTAATCCACATTATCTTATTCAATTGACATAATTGATCTAGCTTTTTTCATTTACACAATCCAAGAAACATGACTGCAGAAGTCAGTATATAAAATCACAGATTGTTGTGGTCCGCCGGCAGCTGGCAGCAGAGTCGGACAGTGAGAAGGCTGGAGAGAACCATGGGCCAGTCCTGGAGGCTGGAGAAGGCTCAGACAAGGGCTCTGTGTTGGAGGCAGAGATGGGGCCAGGGCCATCTGGGAGTTATGTGCTGACTCTGGAGCCTCCAGAGTCTGACGTCAGAGAGGCGGAGGAACAGGGGGAGCCTGTTCCCAGTGCGTGGATGCGCAGATCTGCCAGAAGGCAAAAACAATTAAGACATAAGGGGTGACTTGGGAGTAAGGCTTGGAGATGATTGGCCCCTTCCAAAAGACATAAAGGAGGAGCAAAGCCACGTGAGCCTTTGTAGGATGCAGCATTGTTGATGCTGGTCAGTTTGTATTCTGAAGCTCTGTTTTTACTCTGTGCTCTTTGGTCTTGCAAAGCTAATTGCCAATTAGGTCTTTGGCAGCGTGTCAAGGGAGATAAAGGTGGGTGCTTATCAGCTTTATCCTGAAGGACTGTGGCAGACTGTTTTGGACTCTTTACAAACTCTTGGTGGTTCAGCACGGGCTGTGAATAAACAGAATTCACAGCCGTTGAAATAAAAAGAGGGGTTTGGGGACTAATTGTGAGCTTCTTATTGTATCAGGAAGCCTAGGTCAGAACATTGATTTTGTTCAGAATGAAATGTAAATGAACTGATTATGGTTAATAATGAAACAACTTGAACATGAAAACCAGGCAAATAGTCAGCAGAATTATTATACAATTATTACACCCCAATCTGGAAATCAGCAAGTAATGAATGATAGTAGCCATTTGGTTGTGATGTTGGAAAAAAAAGAGGTGTCCTCACACCAATCTTTTGCCTCCATGGGCAGGGTCTGACAATATTATCAATACTGATGAAAAAGTGAATTGCTACCGGTAGTACTGACAACTTGGGTTTATGAAATGAGAGAGAAATTGTCCTGTTCTTTGGTTTGGCCAGCAAAATGTTTGGATCTGCTCTGGGAAAAAATGTGACTCTGAATCCTAGCAGTAGCCAGTGAAAAAAGGTCTAGGCAACAGTCACTTTCTGGAAATGCAGAAATATAGAATGATCCAAAAGGTGCTTTTTCAAGGGGCAAACTGAACTTTCTGTTTTTTCTTTGAAGATGTTTCATTTCTCATCCAAAAAGCTGGATGAGCTAAAGAAGAACTGAAGGACCTTGGATGAGAAGCGAAACATCTTCAAAGAAAAAACAGAAAGTCCAGTTGCCTCTTGAAAAAGCACCTTTGGGACAACCATGACCTGGATGATTGAGAATCTTCATAAACATTCAGAAATATAGAACTTGCCAATCTTGTCCCAAATAATATTTTGCCTGACCAGCTGGTCTATTGAATTAGCTATCATCATCTCCGGTTCATCTGAACTCAGCTTAATTCCTCATCTAGCCTAATTCTAAACACTCTAAGCACCACTGTTTCCTTTGGCTCAAACAATAATCAAAATCCTCAGGCCCTACTCTGTACTGTAACACTAGGTGAACATTTCCACTGGTGTTAAGGCGTTAATTAGAGAAGAACAAAATTGTGTTATGATAAAATTTCAGAAATATTTCTTTGAAAAGAAATGACAGAGCTCCAGAGAGGCCCGTTATTGTCCAGATTTATTTTTCAGATTGTTCAGAGCTAATTTGGAATTGTCCACCTCAACCCAACCTGAGTAATCACCCTTTCAAGCAAAAGATCAGTATGGCCAAAGAAATACAGTAGTTTCAAGGACTATCTGTTTATCCAAAAGAACATTTTTGGAAATTGCTGTTCTCTAAGGCAGTAGTTCCCAACCTTTTTTTCACCATGGATCTGCTTTAAATACCTTTTGTGGCCATGGATTATGGCCACGGGCCCCCAAAATTTAACTCAAGATTTAAACCATAACTGGTTTTTTGAGCCTTTGTGGAACCACTGTGACAACATTGTGGTTCCTCAAGGGTCCATGGACCACAGGTCTAGGATAAAGGTACCAGAACCAGGGGTACTATTCAGCAGGTTCTGACAGGTTCTAGAGAACCGGTAGCAGAAATTTTGAGTAGTTCGGAGAACCGGCAAATACCACCTCTGATTGGGGTGGGAATAGAGATTTTGCAGTATCCTTTCCCTGGAGTGGGGTGGGAATGGAGATTTTGTAGTGATGGGACACTGCAACTGTCATAAATATGAACCAGTTGCCAAGAGTCTGCATTTTGATCACATGACCATGGGGATGAAAAACAGTCAGAAAAAACACTTTTTTCAGTGATGTTATTACAACTTCAAACGCTCATTGTATGAACTGTTGTAATTCGAGGACTACCTGTATTGGAATTGCTACACTGTTTTACCAGCCTACAAGCGGATTTGCCCAGTGAATTAATATAAGGTGAGTGTCAGGCCTGGAAGCCATCTTTTGTATTGGGGTTGTTACTTGGAACTCTGACAGTGAGGTGAGCCTAACAGTCGACCAATCAGGAAAGAATGCCTTAAACATTTCTGGTAGTAACATATCCTCTCCTGTGACTTTGTCAGCTGCCTGTTGTGAAATTATTATTATTTTTAGCTTCTGAGGCAGTTCCCGGGGGCCACTTTAATGGTGTTTTTAATATATCTGTACCCATTGTTTGATATTCTAATATTCTCACATTTCTTTTTTTTAAAAAACTTCAGGTGAAATCTTCTCTTTTTTGAGTTCTCTCTGGCCTTGGGGAAACTAAATTCCCAGAAATTGATACTGTTGTAAGCATGACAATCTTAATTCTTAGCTCTCCCAGTTCTCCTGAATCCAGCTTAAAATGAACCTAAGATCGATCCTGAGAGTGACTATTTCTCCTGTGGACAAAGACAGTTATGAGAAGGACCAAGCTGATTATGCTTGCAAATTCAGAGCACCCAGAAAACCATCAGCTACTCAGTGTTTGCTCTTTCTGTCCAATAGCTGAGCGCAGAGAACGATCAGCTAATCTATATTCCCTTGACACCACAGGCCACCCGTTCAAGTACGTGGCATGATGAGGCACTATTTCTGTTGCGGCATTTAATGCCACGAAATTGTGTGTTGTTTTTTTTCCGTCGGGAGATACAATGCCATTAGCACAGGAATGTGTCATAGCCAATACTGTTTGATGAATGGGTGAGCCATTTTGCCTCCCTACAAGGATGATGCACTTCATCTGGAAGACTCCTTGGGCAGTTTGGAAAGCTTTATGCAACCATGGAGAAGAAGAAAGGATGATGGAGGGGCAAGAAGTTAAATTGGCAGTTAACTTAGGGGTGGGGGAAGGAGAGATGGAAACAAAGAGATGCAAGTGTTATAAACTGGGGAGAAGGAGAATGGTATGCTTTACATTTAATTTTCAAAGGAATTTAATGAGGGAGGAACATTCACAGTGAGGAAAATGACAGCGGGTTGCAAATATGACTTCAGTAACAGAGTTGTTAATGCCTAGAATGCATTACCTGACTCTGTGGTCTCTTCCCAAAATCCCCAAAGCTTTAACCAAAGACTATCTACTATTGACCTCATCCCATTCCTAAGAGGTCTGAAAGGGGCGTGCATAAGAGCACCAGCGTGCCTACCGTTCCTGTCCTAATGTTCCCTTTGATTGTATCCAATTCGTATGGTTATTTCATGCTTATATATACTGTTGTACTTGACAAATAAAATAAATAAATAAAAATAAAAACTCAAGAGTGCATCTGAATTAAGCAATGAGCAATACCTGCCACCTCTGATTTTCAGACAGGTAAGCAGGGCTGCCAAGAAGTCTGAGCTGTTAAGATTAGAGTAACAGTGAGGAGTAAGCGAATCAACAGTTTTCTCCAGGGAGTCAGGATGTGGACATTTTGTTACTGTGATGTTTTTATGACAGTTTTGAGAAGGACTTGACTAATCTCAGGAACCAAAGTACTGTCACTATTAAGAAGAATAGATTGGAGTGCTTGAATTGCAAACTTTGCTCCCAGATTCCCCAAAAACTGAAGTTATTGTTCTTATACCGTATACACCCTTATTCATTTATGGTTTTCCAACCAGCAGTCTCCAAGGTATCATAGAGAGCATCCTTTCCATACATTCTCCTACCAAAGAACTCTGTGAAATAGGTTAGCTTATTTGGGTTAGATGCAACAATAGTGACTGAGCTACAGCATTTGTCTTGGGCAGGAGTGAAATGCTCCCAGTTCAGACCAGATTGGCTGATCCGATAGCGACGGTGGCCGGTGGTTCGGAGAACCGGTAGCAAAAATCCCTGCCCCCCCCCCGCCCATGCCCATCCAATCGCCCACTTGCCCACTTTCTGCGTCTTTCCAGCTTGCTCGCTTTTCCAGCCTGAATAGTAGGAATAGGTTGTAAAAAAATGCTTTTAAAAGGCTCTGACGAACACAGCTGAGTCGCGGGATTGTCAGGGCCTTTTTTTACTTTTAAAAGCATTTTTTTGCAACCTATTCGGCTGAATAGGTTGTAAAAAATGCTTTTAAAAGGTAAAAAAAGGCTCTGATGATCACAGCTGAGCCTTGTGACTATCAGAGCCTTTTTTTATTTTTAAAAGCATTTTTTTACAACCTATTCGGCTGAATAAATGCTTTTAAAAGTAAAAAAAAAAGATTGTGCACCACAGCTGATCACACACACCCTTGCATGCTGTTCTACTTACCCCATGCCTCCTTTTGGCATGCATTGTGTCCGTGTGTGCACATCACATTTGGTGCGTGGTGTGCGCTGCACATGTGCACACTCAGCACATATTTAGCATGCAGCACACATGCACAGCCAGCGAACCAGTAGTAACCAGTTCAGATTTCACCACTGGTCTTGAGGTTTGGAGAGTTAATGCCAAAAAAGGTTCGATCAAGAGATGACAATTAAATATATTATTGAGTTTAAATCCATTAATAATCAGCCAACCTTTAGGGAGAGAAGATGGAGGAGGACTGAACACAATGGTAGGAGGATGGCAGTGAAAAAGATTGACACATGTCATAGAACATAATAATGGGGGTTTTGATGAAGCACAATCTGTCAATTTCTCTGTCCTTTCCACTGGAATTGTGGGATGATAGAAGTAGACCCTGTTGACATGCATAACTATTAGATCTGCTCAGGTACACACATGTACACAAATAACCTGCTGTTATTTGCATTGGAAGATAAGCTTTCATCAATCAATCAAAACTTTTTCTCATTGTAGATATCAGTGTTAGAGATGTGATTATTACTATGATCCTAAATGACTGGGCGGGAGCAACTTAAGCTATTGAGGACCCAGATTGTTGGGGGCAATATGTTGACATTGTAAACCGCCGAGACAGTGCTATAAAGCAGGGGTTTCCAACCCTGGTCCCTTTAAGACTTGTGGACTTCAACTCCCAGAGTTCCTCAGCCAGCAAAGTTGAAACCAACAAATCTTAAAGGGACCAAGGTTGGAGACCCCTGCTATAAAGCACTATGGGGCAATATATATAGATTTGCTCTTGCTAAGCTTTTAATATCACAAACCTGTTCCAGGCTGGTTATTTCCCTTTAAAAAATTCTGCACATTCAGTAAAATAAACATTAAATGCCTTGTCTAGTGTGACCTGATCCACTGTATGGATGGCACCCTAAAGAATACAGTTGGATGGACTGTATATCAGGCATGAATGTGCAATCCATTAAAGATCGGAACAAAGCCAGAACAAAAAAAAATAATAATAACAACCTCCCAACAACATCCAAATTGGATTTTTTAATGACATTTTTATATTTAATTAAATGTGCAGGGGTAATATCATTGCCCACCCCTGGAAGAGCAGTTAATTATTTATCTGTTTTTGTCATATTAAAATTTAGCATGAAGAGGACTTCTGAAGGAGTTGCAAGGATCCCTTCCAAAGTCTTTGGAGCTGTAAGCAACTTCAATTTTTGAACCAAGGTACATAAGGCCATTTATAGCTCAACTGGATCCGTGTAGTGCAGTTTTCAGTCTGCTATAGATTACCCACATAAATTCAAGCTCCTTGTAAGTTCTATATGGCTTAAGACTTTGATACATGACCGAATATCTCCTCTTCTATGAGCCTTCTCAGCAGCTACATTCTGGTGAGGATGCCCAACGGGAGCTGTTGCATTCACCCAGGAGTTGGCATGCAATAATTTGGAAGAGGGTCTTCTCAACAGAAGTGTCCTAATTGTGGGATAGCTCCCTGATGAGTTACCAGTGGCAACAAGTCTGGTGTGCTTTCAAGGCAGCGTCCGTTCACTCAGGCATTTGCTTCAGTTCTGTTCTATTATGTAAAAGAGGATGCCTTGGTTTACAGAATTGGAGAGCCGAGGATGGGTTAGGATTTTATATAGGTCATTGTTCTTTTTAACCCATTGGAAATGTTTAACTGCAAATTGTTTTAAAAGGGCCACCTAAAGTGAGGGAGTCAGTTGAATTGGCCGGTTTAGCTCACGCTGGTAAAGCCTGTTATTAAGAACACAGTAGCCTGCAATTACTGCAGGTTCGAGCCCGGCCCAAGGTTGACTCAGCCTTCCATCCTTTATAAGGTAGGTAAAATGAGGACCCAGATTGTTGGGGGGGCAATAAGTTGACTTTGTAAAAAAAATATACAAAATAGAATGAGACTATTGCCTTATACACTGTAAGCCGCCCTGAGTCTTCGGAGAAGGGCGGGGTATAAATGTAAACAAAAAAAAAAATAAAAAAAAATTGTACATTTGAAATCCTGACCCTTGCACATAGGTAAAAGTTCCCCTTGCACATATGTGCTAGTCGTTCCCAACTCTAGGGGGCAGTGCTCTTCTCCAGCCGAAGAGCCAGCGCTGTCCGAAGATGTCTCCATGGTTATGTGGCCAGCATGACTAAATGCCAAAGCCGCATGGAACGCTGTTACCTTCCCACCAAAGGTGGTCCCTATTTTCCTACTTTCATTTTTTTACATGCTTTCGAGCTGCTAGGTTGGCAGAAGCTGGGACAAGTAATGGGAACTCACTCCATTATGTGGCACTAGGGATTCAAACCGCTGAATTGCCGACTTTTCTATCAACAAGCTCAGTGTCTTAGCCACTGAGCTACCTCATCCCTTGCAATATGTTGCCCCTAAACTAAAGTGGGGTTCTGATCCTGTAGAAAATCTCCCATCTTTTCTTTCTGGATATACCCACCACCTTCCCATCCCTGGATGCCCTTGGCTCTAAATAGTTTTTAAAAGTTGCATGTCTGCTTTGGAAACTTTATCAGTAAAAAGGAGGAGAAATAATTTTATACACAGGTCCTGATTTACAGTCATTCATTTAGTGACTATTTGAAGTTAAAATGGCACTGAACAAAAAGTGATTGATGACCAGTTTTCACACTTAGAAGAACCGCAGTGGTGCAGTGGTTAGAATGTAGTACTGCAGGCTATTTCTGCTGATCACCAGCTGCTAACAGTTTTACAGTTCGGGTCTCACCGGCTCAAGGTAGACTCAGCCTTCCATCCTTCTGAGGTTGGTAAAATGAGGACCTAGCATATTGTGGGCAATAGGCTGACTCTATAAACCAGTTAGAGAGGGCTGTAAAGCACTGTGTAAGTCTAAGTGCTAAGTGCTATTACGACAATTGCAGGATCCCCATGGTCACGTGATGTGATCACCATCTGCAACCTTCCTAGCTGGCTTCCAACAAACAAAGCCAATGGGTCAAGTCACATTTGCTTAACAATGGCATAATTCACTTAACAACTGTTGTCAACCCTGAAGCTGACTTGACCAAGGCCATTTTGAGGCTTCAGTGTTGCCACACTGGAGCTGAGGGATATTTTGTAGCCAAAACAAAACACTTTCTCCTAGGAATCAAGGACATTCCCACATATGGTTGGAGAGAAGCGGAGTGAAGTCACCAGGCAACCAGACAGCACCCTGATTGGACCATGTAACTGATTGTTTGGGGAAGGGAGTAAAGTTTTACTTTTAATTAGGTGAAAACCACGGGAACCTTCAGAGTCAGTTTTCACCAGCCTCTGCCAATATGATATATCCAATAAAACTATTCTTTGAGGAATCTACCTGCCTCGGAGCTTTGTTCATTATGGGTTTATTACTTGGAACCCTGACAACTGTGGCAAGAAAAGTCATAAAATGGGGCAAAACTCACTTTAACCACTGCCTCACAGAGCAATGGAAATTTTGGTCTCAGTTGTGGTTGTAAGTTGAGGACTACCTGTATCTAAAAATAACAACTCTAAAAGTTGGTACCAAAAACACGCAGCCTTAATAGACAATGAAGGTAACTCAACTAGCCTGTTCTTTAGTAACCGTGATAACTTCTTTCATTCTGATAGGACCATTCAAAGAATTAGAACAGAATGTCAAAGGCGATTAGTAGGTGCAGGTTTTTTTATTTATCTGCTAGTTGCTTCTAGTACACCTGATAGGGAAGAGATGACAAAGATTGTGAGAAGTGCTAACAACCCTAATAAAAGAAAGCCAACAACAAGATGTTCCAATATTTCCAAAGAAAGCACAAGAATACAAAGTAAGACAGCTGAAATAGCAACAAAGCACTTAAGATTAAAATGGACATTTTGATTTATTAGAAGAAATGTGCTGGATCACCACCGATTATTTGCACAAGGAACTGTATTTTATTTTCCATTCCAAACTTTTACGGCTGATCTTTTGCAGAGAGAGGTCTGTTTTAATGGGGTCAAAATATGAATGAAGGACGTGGTTTTCTGACTTTCAGCCTGTGCACCGTCACTAAACATAAACTGGCATGTCAGCCAGCCAGGCAGATTATCATAATCATAATGGTTGGCTGAGGAATTCTGGCCCTTGAAGTCCACAAGTCTTAAAGTTGCCAGGTTTGGAGGCCCCTGATCTAGAGGAAAGGGAGATTATAAATATATGAATTAATTATTAAGTTGCACCATTCTACACAATTCTGTATGGCTTACAATTAAAAATTACAGGACAAAAATCCAAATCACGAATGGTCCCCAAAACAGCATATTAACCAAATAAAAGCCATCCATCCAGGACAGGCTCAACCTTCACTCAGCCTGACCCTGAGAGATAGCCAGGTCTTTTAATACCATCCTAGACATCAGCAAGGGGATATCTCTGAGAGATATCATTCCAGAGGGCGGGGGCCATGAAAGGCATGCTTCCTGGGTCCCACAAGATGACACTGCTTCATTGGATGGGACTCAGAATGTGCCCATTGTGGCTGATCACACTGGATGGATGGAAACAACCAGAGACAGGTGATCTCTCAATTAATCAGATCCTATGCCAGGAAGTGCTTTATAACTTGCCAGCAGAGCAGTGAGGTCACCTGACATAAGGAGGAATGAACAATGATGCATTCTGGAATAGCTATAGCTTCTGAGTGGTCTTCAAGGACAACCCTGTATATAACTTATTCCAGGTTGGGAATAGATCATTCTGGAGAAAACATATGTGAATGCTAAATGTGGATACCAGCTTGATGGCATATCACCCACCCATCCACCCATCCACCCATCCAGATTTGTTTTAGCTTAACACTGGAGGGGTGGGCCTGTTCCCTGACATTCCCCCACACAGAATATCCCACTCTGCTAGAGAGAAGTTCCCTGAAGATGGGCTCCATTACAAATTCGAACGCTCGGAAGATTAAACCACTTGTCCCATTGAGCGTCCCATTGTTGTATCCTGCAACATTATTCTTGGACACGTATATTCATTCGTGGGTGGGTCTGTTTCCTGATATTTTTGCTATTGTTTCACACACATTGCTTTGCCTCATTCTATTGATTTCAACTCCAGCGATATAACAGGAGGCAAAGACAGAGTCTGTTATATTGGAGATCTCAAGGGGGTTCATGCTATTGGGAATTTGAGGGTTAATAAACCGTCTCTCTCACACACATTTAGTCAGTATCACAAATCAAAGGGGACTGGTAATTTGGGAAGCACAATCCTTGAAGTCAAGTTCTGTTGCTAAGGTCTATTCCTCAGTCATGAAGTGGCTTCCCTGAGGTTGAAGGCTGTTCTGTGATAAGCTGAACTTAAGGTTTTTTTGTGTTTTATTGTTCAGGACTTAACCTAGCTGGGATAAAACATTTTTTGTCTCCCTTACTCAGAATTCAGGGATCAACCTTTCTGACTGTTGGAGAGTTGATGTGAGACCTCTGTATGAAACCAGTGATAGGACAGGATGTTTTGCTTCTTTATCTCCTATAACAGTAAATTGTTCAAAAAAGAAAGTCTAGAGGTGGAGATGGAGGAGAGATAGAGATAGAGATAGAGATAGAGATAGAGATAGAGATAGAGATAGATAGAGATAGAGATAGAGATAGAGATAGATAGATAGATAGATAGATAGATAGATAGATAGATAGATAGAAGATAGATAGATAGATAGATAGATAGATAGATAGATAGATAGATAGACAGACAGACAGACAGACAGACAGACAGACAGACAGACAGACAGACATAAGCAGGCAGACAGGTGGTAGGTAGGTAGAGACAGAGGGATAGACAGATTAGATGGACAAACACAGATAGACAGAAAGATCATCTATCTGGATGGATGGATGGATGGATGGATGGATAGATAGATAGATAGATAGATAGATAGATAGATAGATAGATAGATAGATAGATAGATAGATAGATAGATAGATAGATAGATAGTTAGATAGATAGATAGATAGATAGATAGATAGATAGATAGATAGATAGATAGATAGATAGATAGATAGATAGATAAACAGACGATGGACAGACAGACAGACATAGGCAGACAGACAGATGATAGGATGCCGCCTTCGACAGGACCTGTGTTTAACACACAGAATCATCTATTGCAATGTCCTTCCTGTTAAAGACTACTTTAGCTTCAATCGCAATAATATAAGAGCAAACAATAGATTTAAACTTAATGTTAACCGCTTCAATCTTGATTGCAAAAAATATGACTTTTGTAACAGAGTTGTTAACGCTTGGAACACACTACCTGACTCTGTGGTTTCTTCTCAAACTCCCAAAAGCTTTAACCAAAAACTGTCTTCGATTGACCTCACCCCATTCCTAAGAGGACTATAAGGGGCGTGCATAAGAGCACAAACGTGCCTACCGTTCCTGTCCTATTGTTTCCTTTCATTATATCAAATTAATATAGTTATTGCATACTTTTGCTCATATATATGCTTATATGATGTGTTGTTGTTTTATGTTGATGCTTGTGTATACTGTTATGACAAAAAAAAAGGTAGGTAGAGACAGATGGGTAGACAGATCAGATATACAAACACAGACAGACAGATAGATAAATCATCTATCTAGATCAGGGGTGTCAAACTCAGGTCATCAAGGTGGCGTCATGTGATGTATCAGGACTTTTTCCTCCTTCACTAAACTGGGCATGGGTGTGGCCAGCATGTGATGCATCTGGCCCATGGGCCGGGAGTTTGACAGTCTTGATCTAAATTGATAGATGGATGATAGATAGATAGATAGATAGATAGATAGATAGATAGATAGATAGATAGATAGATAGATAGATAGATAGATAGAATGTGTTACTATTTATAAAATACCCAGAGTCAATTGGATTCAGGTTGTATCCAAAATAGAAAACAGATGATTTATCCTTCCCTCCCTCCCTCCCTCTTGGTTTGGGTATATGTATGTGTTTGTATATTTCTAGCTTCATCTGAAGTATTGAGGATGACATACTTCCCTAAAAAAAATTGCAAAACAGCCTTCTCAGTGTTACCATATAATAGGATATAGCCTTCCAGGAAAAACTGTAGATTCAGTTCTGAAATTGTTTAACATCTGCTGATTTCCTGGAAGCAAGCAACAGGCCTGTCCTCTACACTTTTTCGTCCTTTCCATCTCTCTCAACCAACTGCTTCCCTTCATTTCGCAACAGGAACAACGCTAGTTTGATATTTCTCAGTTTGGTGATTTCTAGATACACCGAACAGAGGATGAGGGAAACTGTTGTCCAATATAATAATAGGGTATCCACTTGGGAAGGGAGATGGCATGGTTTAATTTAATGTTCATTATGACAAGGTGGAGGAAGATGCTTGTTTTTTTTTTCCTGTAACATTTCTCCCCCTTGCTTGTCTGGCTGCCTGCAATTTGAAAAAGCTGCAGTAACTGTGACTATTTGTATTGTATTCAAATATGACTGCAGTTATCATTGTACTATATTGCCCTATCACTCTTATCAAAGTGGAGAGAAAGACAGAGAAAAAGATCTGAGGCTGAACAAATGGAAACGTAGACAACATATTAAGGTATTTTCTCTTTGTTATTGTTAGTAGGGTGAGTGACGAACACCTAATGCATTTAAAGGAAACTTGATGAAATTTCTTGAAACTTAGTGAAATGCCTTCAGATTTTCTAAAAGCTAGAAAATTCAGCATCACCTCTATTCTTAGATAGCGGCAGTGCTGACTCTTAAATCAACTTGGTCATCCAATGACATCCTTAAGCTGGCCTAGCAATTCAGTATGAAGTATTGTGTCATCGGCTTTCAGCCAAAAATGACGTTGCACATTTGCTGGCTATCTAAATTCCAGAAGATCCACAAGCACTTCATAAATCAGAGTTGGAGCCTTTCCACTCTACTCTGCACTCCTTTTAATGCTACAGCCTTCATGCAATAGAAGAAAAAATTCCTAAATAAAAACAGAATTTAAAATGATGACTAGATGTGCAATGCAGACGGAAACCTTGAGGATTTCCCCATCTGTTTCTCCCTGGAGTTTTCTCAAACTCCTTATGTGACTTAGTTGCAGTTAGAATGGGACAAATTGCCACAGCCAACTCGCCATGGGACAACTCACTGCAGGACAATTTAATAATTCAATTTAATTATGTAAAATAAAGTACTTTTCAGAGTATAAGACACACCTTTCCCACCCTAAAAAAGGGTGAAAATTTGGGTGCATCTTATACGCCAAATGTAGCCCTGCCCAGCCTCTCAAATGGAGGTTTCAGAGGCTGAAAAAAAAGCAAGGTGCAGAGCTCACGACTAATGAACCTGTTGCTAAAGTTCACCTCTGGGAACAGCTGATTGGGGATATTCCAGGAGGCTGATCCACCTGCCAATCGACTTTTTTCTTATTTTCTTCCCCAAAAACTAAGGTGTGTCTTATACTCCGGTGCGTCTTATAGTCCAAAAACTATGGTAAATAAAAAAATATTTTAATTTTTGTCATTCATATTTCATTTTGCCTCTCCTTTGGTATCCTTTCTTGAATGATTCTATTCCACCAAGGTGGTGGAGTGGTTAGAATGCAGTACTACAGGCTACTTCTGCTGACTGCTAGCTGCCTGAAATTTGGCAGATTGAATCTCACCAGGCTCAAAGCTGACTCAGCTTTCCATCCTTCTGGAAAGGATGAGGACCCAGAATGTTGGGGGCTGACTCTGTAAACCACTTAGAGAGGGCTGAAAAAGCACCGTGAAGCAGTATGTAAGTCTAAGTGCTCTTGCTATTTCTTTGATATCAATGTAATTCTTGTCCTGCAGTGAGTTGTCCTGCCGTGAGTTGGCCATGGCAAGTTGGCTGTGGTAAGTTGGCCACGGCAAATTATCACAGACCCACTTTTGGTTGGAAAAGGAAGTAAAAATGATGTGGTAAATTAACAGAGGTAGAAGATCAAAACTGATTTTGTTTTTTTTACAACCAGTTCAGTATAAGAAACACAAAATATAGACATGAATAAAGAAGTATATTAAAAAAACCCGTAATTATTCCCTGTAATCATTATTGGAAGGCAATTTAGAAACCATTTAGTCCAACTCTGTTTGGTGCAGGATTCCATCAAGCATCTCTGACAGATGATCAGTCAGCCTCTTTGGAAAGATTTCTAATGAAAGAGAAATCCCCATTTCATGGGGCAACCTGGCTAATATCTTATACACTCAGATTGCCCTGACTCATCTAGGATAAGCCAGCAAATCATATTGCAAAATGTCCATCACCATATAATATTTTAAAGGTAGGTTACACAAAGCTTCCTATTGTTAGCTTTTTTGAGAAGCCAGTCTTTATGAACCCTGAAATCGTCTGACGAATCGTATTACTGATAGTTAGTTGATACTTGTTAATTAACTAGTTGCAATAGGTATAACAGAACCACAGTTACCCGTCATATTCCAGCGAAATTTAAATAGAAGCTATAATTTTGTTCTATGAAAATAAGTAATCGGCACTGTGTTATTAGATAAACTACTTATCTCAAGAGATCTATCAAGATGGCTACAGGTATTCTAACAAACTTGCACAAGGGACATATCTTGTTAAAAATGGGAAGAAATCCACTGTTAAATCAGATGCTAATTTATGGAGCAATTAATCAAACAGATTAAGTAATGAATGTTGACTCAGCAGTTTCTTTTTGATCACTACCAGCTGCATCAGCTAACTTTAATTAACTGACAACCTCAAACCCTAAAGGTCTGGAACCATAAAATCATATACATAAGCAAAAGAGTGAAGGGGCTGTGAGAGAGAGTTAAAAAAAATATGTTTGGAAACCACCCCCCCTTATTCATAGTAGTAATTGCATTGCCCCTCAAGCACATAAAAGCTGTACCCAGTAGGCTTTATTGTGAACATGAGATGTGTTTTAATCAGTCCTCTCCAATCACTAATTAACATAACTGCCCAAGAAGATTTTATACAATACTATAAAACAACAGCAAACATTGCCTTGTAAATATTTTGAAACATTGCAGTGATGACCGGAAGTCAAGATGACTTGGCTGTCTGACCTTATCTCAAGTTTTTTAAAAATCAAGCAACTTCCTTTGTAGACTGTGGGAAGACTACAGACATAAGATCACTTATTTTTCAACCAAGCATTTTATTTATTTATTTATTTATTTTGTCACACAGTATATATAAGCATAAGCATGAAATAATTCTACAGTATATAAGCATATATATGAGTATGAGTATGTAATAACTATATTAATTGGATATAACGAAAGGAAACAATAGGACAGGAATGATAGGCATGTTTGTGCTCTTATGCATGCCTCTTACAGACCTCTTAGGAATGGGGTGAGGTCAATGGTAGATAGTTTTTGGGATTTTGGGAAGAGACCATAGAGTCAGGTAGTGTATTCCAAGCATTAACAACTCTGTTACTGAAGTCATATTTTCTGCAATCAAGATTGGAGCGGTTCACATTATTTTCACCAAATGCTTCTGATCGACTATGTGTGGACTACATGGCAAGATTGTATGGATCAATGATTGACTAAAAATGAACAGAGTAAAACAGTTTACAATCTTTCTTGCCATAGTTGTTAAGTGAATCACTGCAGTTGTTAAATTAGCTACATGCTTGTTAAGTCAATCTGGCTTCTCCATTAACTTTGTCTGTCAGGAGGTGGCAAAAGGTGATCACATGACCTGGAATACTGCAATAGGAATAACACTTAGACTTATGTACCGCTTTATAGTGCTTTTAGCCCTCTCTAAGCACTTTACGGAGTCAGCAAAATGCCCCCAATAACTTGGGTCCTCATTTTATCCACCTTGGAAGGATGGAAGACTGAGTCAACCTTGAGCCTGGTTCACATTTGAACTACCAAATTGCAGTCAGCTGGCAGTCAGCAGAAATAGTCTGCAGTACTGCATTCAAACCACTGTGCCATCATGGCTCATAAATATGAGTCAGCTGACAAGTGTTTGAATTTTGATCATGTGACCCTGGGAATGCGGCAATGGTCATAAGTGTGAACGACAATCGTAAGACACATTTTTCAGGGTCATTTTAACTTCAAACTGTCACTAAATGAACTGTTGTAAGTTAAGGACTACTCGTAATGTTGTGGAAGCATACTATGAGGGAGGGCACGTTTGTAAATTATAAGATATCCAGGAGATTCTCAGTTGTAATAAATAAAATAACAGATATTTCTGGGACAAAATTCCAAAATCATAGGCCAAGAGTCTGTAGGTTTAAAATTTGCAGAATGATGAGGATACCTTTGTTCCCAGAAATTCCTTGGAATTATTTCAGTTTTGACTGATGCTTAATAGGCTCAGCCAGCAGAGTCTTATCTGCTTCTTTTCATTTTGCAATGAATCTCAGTATAGTGAATGAAGGTACTAAGACAAAGCTATGATCTGCTCAACCACAGCAAGGAAAGGTGGGTTTTAAGTACAGATTAAAACTATCTATTCTTGAGTAATTTTTGTTCTCTGCTCATCCTGTGACCTAAATCTCACCATAAATGTTCTGAAGGGTGTTAGTTGAAATCAATACTTCAATTTTCCCATAACAGGACCAAAAAGGCATCGTGTGATACTCAATTCATCATCACCACTATATTTAATGTATAAGTTTTTCTGTATCTTTCTGGAAAATGACATAGGTTAGTCTCCCATTCAGAAGATGTGAAAGTCTTCAAGAATGAAAAAGGAAAGGCTGAGAAAAGTCAGCTGCTCAAGAAGAAAGTACTGAAATTCAAAATTTTTATGCCTTCCCCTAAAGGTCCGTGGTAGTCAATGCAAGCTAAAAAAAATAAATCCTAAAAGACATGCAGAGATCTGAATGTTACATTGACATATTACTCCTAACTCTCATTTTGGGTTTATTTTTGGCTTGAAAGATAAAATCATTCTTCTCCGAGCATAAAGACCGCCAACAAGCAATTTTGTTTTGCCACGGGATACTTTGTCATTATTCTCATTTAGATACCCGGGGACAATGTCATATAACCAAATCAGATAGGGATGACACCAATATCTGGAATAGTACCAGGCAGGTTGATTTTTCTGTACTTTTCCCCTACTGATTTGCATTCAGTTTGATGAAAGAGAAGATGCTTTAGAAAATGTTTTTTTAAGGAGAAAAAAGAAACACGGAGGCCAAAATGAGAAGGAATCTAGTAGCATTTTCTCAGACTAACAAATGATAATGTTTTTTCAACTTCATCTCCCATTGAATCCTTACTTCATTTTAACCACTGCAAGCCCCCGATAAACTGAGTGGTAGTTCATAAAGGCTCGTGTCTCTTAATAACATTACAGGTGGTCCTCAACTTATGACCACAATTGAGTCCAAAATGTATGTTGCTAAGTGAGACATTTGTTAAGTGAATTTCCCCCCAGTTTATGACCTTTTAGCCACAGCTGTTCAGTGAATCACTGTAGTTGTTATGTCAATAACAGTTGTTAAGTGTCTCCGGTTTTTCCATTGACTTTGCTTATCAGAAGGTTACAAAAGGGGATTGCATGACCCTGAGACACTGCAATTGTCATAAATATGTGCCGGTTGCCAAGCATCCAAAATCTGATCACATGACCATGGGAACGCTGCAATGGTCGTAAGTGTGAAAAATGTTCATAGGTTAACTTTTTTCAGGGCTGTTGAAACTTCAGACAGTCACTAAATGAACTGTGGTAAGTTGAGGACTTTGCCTGAAAAGGTGCTATTGGACTTTTCCAAATTTTTAAAGAATTTTGAGAGATATGTTCATGTGCCCAGTACGGCATCCTGGAATTAATTTAATTATTGGGCAGCCAACAAGAAAGTCTCGCCTTTTACTGATAATGTTTATTAATTTCCAGTGGAAAGTAACCATACTTCAATTAAATGATTTAAATCCCAAGGAAAAACATCAAAAAGCAAATGCAGCATCAAGCAGTTGGGTTGTTGTGGTCTGCCAGCAGCCTGCGGAGCTGGCAATGGAGTCAGACAGCAATGAGACTGAGGAAGAGCTTGGGCCAGTCCTGGAGGCTGCGGAAGGCCTGGATAAGGGCTCTGCGTTAGAGGCAGAGGTGGGGCCAGGGCCATCGGGGAGTGATGTGCAAACTCCAGAGCCTCCAGAGTCTGACAGTAGTGAGGCAGAGGAATAGGAGGAGCCTGTTCCTAATGAACGCATGAGAAGAGCTGCCAGAGGCAAGACCAGCTCAAGCAAAGAGGACAACTCGGGAGTAGGGCCAAGAATGATTGGCCCCTCCCATAAGGCTTAAAAAACCAACAATGGCATTTGTGCTCTTTGCCGGAAAACAACATTGATAGCTTTGTTTTGTTGCATTTGTTTTGTATCGGTGTCTTCTGAACTTATGTCAAGAAAGGCCTTTGTCAGTTTGCCTAATTGGACCAAGGTTGGTGATAGGACTGAGGAATTGTGTTGGGAGGAATTTGCTTTAGTTTAGTTGGACTGCGCTGAGAATGAAGTAATTCTCAGCTGTTCGAATAAAGTTTGTTTTTACACTGACGAGTTTCCTATTACCTACTTGGACATGGGTCACAACATGGGTAAGCATTGCTACTACCACCTCTAAAGAGAATTTCTACCCTTGAGAATCCTTCTTTTTGTGTGTGTGGTTCCTGAAGAAAAGAGATGTAATCTTAGGAACAATTGAAGCTGAAAAATTTCTGGTTTGAATCATCAGCCAAGCTTTCTCTTGGTTCTCTAAACTGCAAAACATTTCTATTAGGCTTTGAAAGATTTCTGAGTACGTCTCACCACACAGAAAACATTATGTGGGCTTTCTAGGTAAGAAATCCTAGTTTCCTAGTTTCTAGGTAAGAAATCCTAGTTTTTGCACAGAATTGTGGTAGATGAACCGTGCTTTGCTTGTGTTTGTGTCAAAGCTACACAAAACGGTTTACTGCTGCTATCACTAACAGGGAAGGCTGCATATTGCATAGAATAGAATAGAATAGAATTTTATTGGCCAAGTGTGATTGGACACACAAGGAATTTGTCTTGGTGCATATGCTCTCAGTGTACATAAAAGACTGAAGACTGAAGTAGATGGCCAAGAGCATTGCTTCATGAATGAAAGAACAACATTTATATTGCAGGTCTGTGGAACTAAGAGAAAGGAAAAGGATTTGAAGAGAAAGAAATTTGTCTGAAGGTGACCTTGATTTTATGGAATGGGGTTGATCATTCAAGGAAGTAGAAATGCAAGTTTAATTATGAATGAAAGAGCTAAAAGCATATTTGAACTGGAGGCATCTACATAAAGTATAAATTCATAGGTTGGTGAGAGTTTATTTTTTTAAAAATAATTAAATTAAAAATTACTCTGCATTGCTTACATTAAAAATAAGAAAAATAAAACTGAGGGGAAAAAAGAACCACGAACATTCAGAAAGCATACAATATAACAACAACAATTGTTGGGGCAGGGGGGAACAGGAGGCTAAAACATATAAAAAATGGTTGCAGGAGTTGAGCAGGTCTAGTCTAATGAAAAGAATGACTGGGGTGACATGATAACAGTGTTCCAATATCTCAGGGTTTGGCACAAAAAGGGGAAAATCAAGATATTCTTCAAAGCACCTGACAGCAGGACACGAAGCAATGGATGGAAACCAATCAAGGAGAGAAGCAACCTAAAACTAAGAAGAAATGCCCTGACAGGTAAAACTATCAGTAGAACGACTTGCCTCCAGAAGTTATGAAAGCTCCAGCACTGGAAATTTTTAGAAGAGATTGGACAACCATTTGTCTGAAATGATATTGGGTTTCCTGCCTGAGCAGGGGGTTGGACTAGAAGACCTCCACGGTTCTATTCTGTTCTGTTCTGTTCTGCTCTGTTCTGTTCTGTTCTGTTCTGCTCTGTTCTGTTCTGTTCTATTCTATTCTATTCTATTCTATCCTATTCTTTCTATTTCTATTCTTTCTATTTCTATTATTTGTATTCCAAAAGTAAAATTAAGAACCAACTGAACTGCTGCTAAGGGGTGTGGCTGTAAACTCTGTTCAACTCTGCCACTACTCAGGAGGTACAAAATTCCAATTTGTAGATCTGGCCAACCTTTGATCTCCTCCAGGCATCAGACAACTATGCCTTCTGATCTCCCTAAAAAATACTTCTTTCTAAATTTATTTTTAATTAACAAAACATACGTAGTAAAATTTGGGCAGACAGCCAACAAACCTGAATTATCACATGACTAATACATTTTAGTACATCATTAAAGCTTATAATATTATGTTTCAAATCCAGTTTCAAGTCAAAACATGACTTTATTAAACTTTAAAGGTACTTGATTAAATATAGGTGATAAATAATCCATCAAAACAACTCTGTAAATTATATATAAATTAAATGTCAAGTTAATATAATACTTGAATCTTGGATGTGGCACAACTCCACGTATACGTCTATAGTCTAAAATGGTTTCCAAATAGAATTAAATTCTACATCGTATTTACTTTTTAAATATGAAGTTATTCTACAGTTGAAGAATATTGCCAGAGTGGTTAAACATTCTTCCATAGACAAGACCAAAAGGATTTAATAAAGGCATATATGGTGTCATTGAGTACAGAGATGGGCACCATATTAAGTCCAAACAGCTATTCAATATTCAACATATTCTATGCTAATTCAATGTATTTTGAAGGGATACGTGGTTCAGTGAAATTTGATAAAAAATATCTGAGGATGGAAGGGGATTACAACTTTTAGAATTTGTTCCATTTTATAATGGGTTATTTTACACTATTGTTGAACTTTTTAACATGGCCACCACATATGGAAACAGGATCCAATCTGTTCATTACATTTTCAGCATTTTTTAGAAAAGGAATTATTCATTTTAGCAATCCAGACTGATGCAATATGCCAGTGATAAAACATCTTGCACCAGTTCTCTGTGAATATATTATTCATAATATAATATTCTTTCTGCATTGATGTTTCTGCTGTTGCGTCTATGAACCTATGTTCAGAGTCTTTTTTCAAATGTGCTGAGCACAGCCAGAGTTTGTGACCTACCTGATTTCTCTTGATTTATTTTTGTAAACACTCTGACTTATTTCTTGCAGCCACTGAAAATTGATGAAGGTCTGATGCCTCTCTATTGGTTGTACTTCTTTTCCAAGGTGAATAATATGGGTTCCTGGATTTTCAGGATGGGGTGGTGATAGGGTTTTATTGTTTAATTGGGCTTTTTACCTTCAATATTTTTCTCAGTTCTAGTTGTCGAGCTGAAATTGCTGTTATGTTGCTTGATAGCTAATAACAACAACAACAACAACATTATATAATAATATTTTATTTATTTATTTATTTATTTGATTTCTATACCGCCCTTCTCCCGAAGGACTCAGGGCGGTGTACAGGCAAGAATAAAACAGACGGTACAATATACAAATTTAAAATGCAGTTAAAAAACTTATTTTAAAATTGGCCTGAGAAGTAAAATATATAATAAGCTAAAAAACCCCATTTAAAATTAATTACTAAGAATTTAAAAATTTGTTAAAATCAATTTAAGCCAGCCCCGCGCGAATAAAAAGATGTGTCTTCAGTTCGCGACGGAATGTCCAAGGTCAGGTATTTGGCGAAACCCGGGGAAGTTCGCTCCAGAGTGTGGAGCCCCACAGAGAAGGACCTTCCTGGGGCCGCCAGCCGACATTGCTTGGCGGACGGCACCCTGAGAAGTCCCTCTGTGAGAGCGTACGGGTCGGTGGGAGGCATGTGGTAACAGCAGGCGGTCCCGTAAGTACCCAGGCCCTAAGCCATGGAGCGCTTTAAAGGTAGTAACCAACACCTTAAAGTGCACTCGAAAGGCCACAGGTAGCCAGTGCAGTCTGCGCAGGAGCGGTGTTATATGGGAGCTACGCGGAGCTCCTTCTATCACCCGCGCAGCTGCATTCTGGACTAACTGAAGCCTCCGAGTGCACTTCAAGGGGAGCCCCATGTAGAGAGCATTACAATAATCCAAGCGAGAGGTAACGAGCGCATGAGTGACCGTGCACAAGGCATCCCGATCAAGGAAGGCGAACTGCCGAACCAGGCGAACCTGGTGGAAGGCCCCCTGGAGACGGCCACAAATGATCTTCAAACGACAGCCGTTCATCCAGGAGGACACCTAAGTTGCGCACCCTATCCTTTGGGGCCAATAACTCGCCTCCAACAGTCAGCTGCAGCTGCAGCTGACTGAATCGGGGTGCCGGCATCCACAGCCACTCCGTCTTGGAGGGATTAAGTTTGAGCCTGTTTCTCCCCATCCAGACCCGTACGGCTTTCACACACCGGGACAGCACTTCAACAGCTTCATTGGGGTGGCCTGGGGTGGAGAAGTACAGCTGGGTGTCGTCAGCGTACAGCTGGTATCTCACCCCAAAGCCACTGATGATCTCCCCCAACGGCTTCATATAGATGTTGAACAGAAGGGGCGAGAGAATCGACCCCTGCGGCACCCCACAAGTGAGGTCCCTCGCGGTCGACCTTTGCCCCCTGTCAACACCGTCTGCGACCGGTCAGAGAGATAGGATAATATATTATTATTATTTAATTATTATTATAATAATAATTATTTATTATTGTTGTTTGTTGTTGTTGTTGTTGTTGTTGTTGTTGTTGTTATTATTATTATTATTATTATTATTATTATTATTATTATTATTATTATTATTATTATTATTATTCAAGTCCAACCCCTGGCCCAGGCAGGAAACCCTACACCACTTCAGACAAATGGTTATCCAACATCATCTTAAAAATTTCCAGTGTTGGAGTATTCACAACTTCTGGGGGCAAGTTGTTCCACTGATTAATTGTTCTAATTGTCAGGAAATTTCTCCTTATTTCTGAGTTGCTTCTTTCCTTGATTAATTTCTACCCATTCTTCTTCTTTGTGGCAGCCCCTGAGATACTGGAACACTGCTATCATGTTTCCCCTAGTCCTTCTTTTCATTAAACTAGACATACCCAGTTCCTGCAACCGTTCTTCATATGATTTAGCCTCCAGTCCCCTAATCATCTTTGCTGCTCTTCTCTGCACTCTTTATATCACCTTCTTGGTTAAAAAACAAAATCAGGAATTTTCTTCATGACTCTTGTTGAAGCGAGACTACCCTAGACCTTTCCTGGGGAATATGGATATTCCTGATACCTCCCCCACCCAGTTTTGGTAGAGAAGAGAAGAATTTAGATCTAGCATTGAGAAGGAAAAGAGAATGGGAAAATTGATGCTCAGACCAGGGAAAGTATAAAGCAATAAAGGAGAATATTTGCAGCTCAGAATTGAAATGAGGGGTCTTTGGTGTTCTCTGAGCTTGGTTGTTTTCTTGCAGATTACCAAACTAGGTAACATCCTTGATGCTAGTCCTAGCACTGATGATGTTACCTAGTTTGGGTAATGAAATGTCTGCAAGGAAACAGAGGTCAGAGAGCACCAAGGACCCCTCAAAGTAGAAAACCTAAACAAGAGATGGTGATCTACCTTGACCTTATGGTGCTTAAAAGGGGACGTTCAATGTTTTGGACAGGTTTTGAAGATCCACCCTACAACAACAACGCAGCACTTCTAGAATCCCTGTGGTATCTACTCCCTGGTTTTGCTCAGGTCACAGAGCTGACCCTGGGTAAAAATCTACAACCTAGATTTAGTGGTGTGTTGAAATAAAACCCAATCAGACTATTTTGTTGCAGGATTTTCTTTTCAAGCGATGTCTCTTCATTCTCTAACTCAACAAAAATTCCTGATTAAGAATGATGTCTACCACTTCATTCTCTGACACTGCTTTGGCTCTTCTTTCCTCTTAATTGACTTCAACTGAAATCAGATCTCCTGAGGTTTGGACAACTGCCTTTCATTTTGCTATTCAAACCACCTGGAATCTTTGGGCTCCAGCTTTTGAAAAGATCAGTTGGAAAAGGAATTCCCATCTATAGCTGACCCTTCCAGGCCCACAGAAGGATCCTATTTATACCTAAAAGATAGGACCGGAAATATACAAAGGTTCTGTATTTTAATAAAGGAGATTCATGTTATAAAATCTTAATGTTGGAACAAGTCAAGCAATACTGTTTTTATAATCTAATTTCTGCTCAGGCTAAATCCCCCAGAGCAGGGGTCCACAACCTTAGTCCCTTTAGGACTTGTGGACTTCAACTCTCAAGAGTCCCTCAGCAAGCAAAGCTGGTTGAGGAACTCTGGGAATTGAAGTCCAGAAGTCTTAAAGGGATCAAGGTTGTAGACCCCTGCCCCAGAGAGCTACATTTTATCACTTTGATTTGAATCTTTGCCACAGTCTGATATTGAATGTTCATGTACCTTTTCCATTGGCCTGAGCTTTTCTTCTAATTTTCCATTTTCTCCATTTATCGAATGGGAACTTGAATGGGAACTAAAATAGATGTACCTTAGCATGTCCTTCAGATCCTTTCCCTTCTTTTGTCTAAGTACCTATTCTTTTTTCTTTCTTTCTGATGTTCTCGACAAGGTTAGTTGGGTGTTGTTTGACGTCAAATATTATTCCAGATTTTATAAAAGAAACCTGAACTTTACTCACTTCTTAAAACAGGAACAAAGCAAAAGGCAGGTGTTTTAGTTTGTTATAATTATTTCCCAGAGCCTTCTCTTTTATAATAAGTCCAAGCTTATTGAATGAGTTGTTCTCACCTGATGCCTTCCCAAGTTGTCAGCAGATAATTTTATTGACCCATCTCAAACAACCAGAATCAGTGCCAACACAGTAGAATAGCCCACACAGTACCTTATTTGAATATGTCTATCCCATATATCATGTTGCCTCTAAAAAATTTAGACAGGTCCAACAAAAGCATACCTTCTATCCTCTCATAAACATAACAGTCTTTATTGGAATTGGCCAGTTTTTATGGTGGATTTATTCATGAATTTGCAGTTCTGACTATCACTAACTCAGCTTACCAGGAAACATATCTCTTCTTCCTTCTCCTCATGTTAAATGGATCTTTCCATGTGGTATCTATGGGAGATTTTAAATATCTATTTCCTTATAAGGGTGCCGGGAACTTTTGAAAGGCTTTCCAAGGGTGCCTCAAACAAGAAAAGGTTGTGCCTCAAACAAGAAAAGGTTGGGAACCACTGGGTTAGAGGCAGTACTGCAGGCTACTTCTGTTGACTGCTGGATGCCTGCAATTTGGCAGTTCGAATCTCACCAGGCTCAAGGTTGACTCTGCCTTCCATCCTTCCGAGGTGGGTAAAATGAGCACCCAGATTGTTGGAGGCAATAGGCTGACTTTGTAAACCACTTAGAGAGGGCTGTAAAGTACTGTGAAGCGGTATATAAGTCTAAGTGCTATTGCTATGACTATCTCAAGCACACCTTGTAGCTTTTCACTTACAGCCACACTGAAGATAAACTTACCATTTTTTCCTGGTTTTGAGAATAGATTGGAAACTAAAGTTTCTCATGGCAGAAATATCAGTTATGTTCACATTTAACAGCTCCAAGATTGTGAAATACAAGACTAAATATCTGGTAAAACATGGGAAAAATGAGAAGGAAAATGAAAATTATACTTGGCACTCAAAAACTATCAAAGGGATACACAATGGAGGCACGTGGATGTACACACACACACACACACACACATATACACACACCTTAGTGTGAACTTTTGAACAATGTAATAATACAGTGGAAAGCATTACAAAATTATCAGAAAGAGCCACAGCACCCATAATGTGAGTCCCAGCTGAAGATGTACAGGTTCACCGTTGTTGTTAGGGGGGACATGATAGCAGTATTCCAATATTTGAAAGGCTGCTACAAAGAAGAGGTGGTCCCAAAGCAGCAAAGAGAGGGACAAGAAACAATGGATGGGAACTAATCAAAGAGAGAAGCAACCTGGAATTGAGGAGAAACTTCCTAACAGTGAGGATCTGTGGAATCTGTGGAACAGCTTGCCTTCAGAAGTTGTGGGTGCTTGATCACTGGAGGTTTTTAAGAAGAGACTGGACAGTCGCTTGTCTGAAATGGTATAGGGCCTCCTGCTTGAGCAGCTGGTTGGACTAGAAGATCTCTAAGGTCCCTTCTAGATCTATTCTGATTGATTGAAGTCAATCTTTTTTATGAAATCTCAGTCTTATTCGTGTTACTTGTTATGCATTCAAGAGCAAGAGGGAAGTAGCTTGACTGGTCTCCCAAGCAAAGCGTTTCATTTCAGCAATTATTGATCTTTCAGAGGAATCCTTGGGAATATCTAGTCATGGTAGCCGTCTTTAAACAACTGACTTAATCACAACTACAACAACATTGGAGGAGATTGGAGATTAGATACCATAATACGGTCACTATGTCTACTTAGAGATATCCAAATGTTGCAAATTCTCCTGCTTGGCAAGCGAACCATGGCTGGAGGGAAGGACTAAGCTATTCTCCTTGATCTGAATAACCATTTTTCAGACTGCTGCTATTAGTTTTGAATTATGCCACCAAAGATGCTGACAATTGCAGTTGCTACTGCTTTTTAGAACTTCAGTTTGTAAATGTTATAGCAAAATAATCTTCAATGCCTGAAGTTGCAACGCTTATTTCTGTGCTTTGTACAAAGTGCTTGTTTATGCCAAGCAAACTGTTATCGTTTGATATGAGGGTATCCATTTGGGTTTCTGGGTGTCTCTGTCCTTCAGGTAGAACTCATTAACACCAGATCTGGGTTAACAGTTTCCTGTTTCCCAATCCAGCCCAGTACAATCACTGAAAAAGCTGTTCCTGAAAAAAATATGAACAGAACAGAACAGAAAAGAAAAGAATAAGGGAAAGGATCTTGGAGGTCTTCTAGTCCAACCTCCTGCTTAGGCAGGAAACCCTACACCATTTCAAACAAATGGTTATCCAATCTCTTAAAAACTTCCAGTGTTGGAGCATTTACAACTTCTGGAGACAAGTTGTTCCACTGATTAATTGTTCTCACAGTTAGGAAATTTCTCCTTAGTTCTAAGTTGCTTCTCTCCTTGATTAGCTTCCATCCATTGCTTCTTGTTCTGCCTTCAGGTGCTTTGAAGAATCGCTTGACTCCCACTTCTTTGTGGCAGCCCCTGAGATATTGGAACACTGCTATCGTGTCTCCCCTAGTCCTTCTTTTTATAAAACTAGACATACCCAATTCCAGCAACCATTTTTTATGTTTTAGCCTGCAGTCCCCTAATCACCTTTGTTGCTCTTATCTGTACTCTTTCTAGAACAGGGGTCTCCAACCTTGGTCCCTTTAAGACTTGTGGACTTCAACTCTCAGAGTCCCTCAGCCAGAAAAGCTGGCTGAGGAACTCTGGAAGTTGAACTCCACAAGTCTTAAAGGGACCAAGGTTGGAGACCCCTGTTCTAGAGGCTCAACATCTTTTTTTTTTACATCCTGGTGACCAAACAATATAAAAAAGGTGAAACAGCATTCTCACAGCTATGTTTCCATTGCTAGATCTCAAAGGCTCTTATGGATACCATTAAAAAAAAAAATCCTACTCAGTCACTTGGATGCAAGCACCAATGGGAACTGAGCAACATTCTTTCCAATCTTTTTTTAGAGCAGCATGGATGGGGGCAATGCACTTTTTATCTGGCTGCTTGTTTTTCTGATAGCTGCGTTAAAGTTTCCCCCAAATAAAAGCATTGCCTTTCCCTGATAAAAGGCAGCCCAAGAGCAAAATCTGTATTAAAAGGAAAATCTGCTTTCCAACATTCCACTGAAAGAAATAAGAAATGAAGAATAAGCCTGACTGGATGACATTGATAAATTTCAAATTTGATCACTGTCCATGGTACTGAAGGTCAAGTTCTTCATGCTATTCCCCCCCCCCCCCCGCTCAGTTTTCCATCTCCCAGAGATTCTTTTTAAAAAAAAATCTTTCAGATAAGATTACAGGTAGGAAAAGCATGACATATGGAATGTGAAATCAGCAGTCATTTAATGGATAAACATAAATTGCTGTGGAAGGTTAGTTGCGGCAGGCAATTATTTGATTGTGGGTTGCACTCTCCATTAACATGTTGTTAACTGACATGGCCCTCTATAGCAGAGAACAATATAACCAAACTAATAAATGAATGCACCATTTATTTCGATACTGTATGTGTGTATAAAGATTCTGGGCCATTTTGCTTCAGGAAGAAAATCAATGAAGTGGTATAATTAATTTTCTCTTGGAGAAAGCTAAAGAAAATGCTGTCCTCATATGAGCTGGGAGGAATCTTACCTACAGAATCATAATGTGTGCTTTAAAATAACTGACCCAATAACCAAGGGGTAGACAATGGGATGAAGACTTGTCTTTTTTTTAAAAAAAAATACCCAAAAGCAACAATGGGTTTACTTTCCTTTTTAACCGTTTTTCTCTTAGCTCACACACCAGTCAAAATGAATTCTTTCATCAATGCACTGATTGCAGTGAAGATAAGTATTCGGAGATTATAGAGTTTCAGGAAAATTTCCCCCTTTCTTGTTTCTGCCACTAAGGATGATTTTATATCTAAAATGGGAGCTTAATTGTCACAAAACATACTTAAGAGGGACTAGTAATCCTCTAGCTGCACATAAAAGCTTGGAAGAATTCCAGCACTGGGCTTTTAAAGCCAGCAACAAATTCCAGATATTTTTCTTGGGTTTTTTTTTCTCTTTTAAGTTATTGCTGCTACCAGATATCTTGGGTATAGATGCCAAGTCTCCAAAAAAACAACAACAAAAACCCTGCAGCACAGCAGTTTCTGCTTTGGTCAATTAGAAGAAGTCAGAAGAGCTGCCAACTATTTGAAGGATGCTATGGATTTATTTCCAGGGCTTTTCATCTTGGATGAGACACACTTGTTTAAATTAACAGGTCTCAAAGAGAAAGAGAGAGGGAGGGAGACATAAAACAAAGCCATTATTTTACCTCTTTACCTTAGAGGACAAATGAGGACACCTGTCATGCCCAATTTGTTTCAACATGATTCTGTATTCAGGTGATCAGATTTGGACAGCCAAGAATTATTCAGCCCCAAATAATCTGATATTTAACTATCTTAAATATTCCTTTTATTTGCTTGTACTGTGCTTAGTTATAAGCACATACTCACTCAATAAAAATTAACATTACTACATTAGTTACTGTGACTTGGAATATGAGGATTTCTCATCCAATTTTCCCATGAGTTATCAAGGTAGGTGATATTTATAGTTATTTTAAGATGAGCAAGTGTGGGAACCTTTTAAAATCACTCTACCTCAGGAATGGGGAACGATGGCCCCTTTATGACTTGTGGACATCAACTCCCCGAATTCCTCAGCCAGCAATCTTCAGACATGCTGGCTCAGGAATTTGGGGAGTTGAAGCCCACAAGTCATAAAAGGGCAGCTGTTCCCCACCTCTGCCAAGACCACCTCCAAATTCAAGGAGATTTTTCAGTGAGAATTAAAATTAGCCCAGATTCCTATCAAATAGTGAACTTGGATGTTTCATTTCCCTAGGATTCTAGGTGAGAAAGAAATGAAGCAGAATTATACAATAAGAAAGAAAGAAAGAAAGAAAGAAAGAAAGAAAGAAAGAAAGAAAGAAAGAAAGAAAGAATAATGATAAATGAACCACAACAATACACGAGTACACAATAGATACAAACTTAAGGTAAACTGTACCAAACTCGATTGCAGAAAATATGACTTCAGCAACAGAGTGGTCAATGCCTGGAATGCACTACCTGACTGTGTGGTTTCATCCCAATCCTCCCAAAGTTTAACCTAAGACTGTCTACTGTTGACCTCACCCCATTCCTAAGAGGTCTGTAAGGGGCGTGCATAAGAGCACCAGCATGCCTACCGTCCCTGTCCTAATGTTCCCTTTAGTTGTATTCATTTTATTTATTCAATTCATGCTTATACTTATATATATTATCTACTACATACATGACAAATAAATAAATAAATAAATAAATAATAAATAAATAAATTCTGGCTAGTATCCAACTCTTCTCTCACAAATAAAGCCATGCACCGGGTGCACTTTAAGGTGTTGGTTATGACCTTTAAATCGCTCCATGGCTTAGGACCTGGGTACCTACGGGACCGCCTGCTGTTACCACACGCCTCCCACCGACCCGTACGCTCCCATAGAGAGGGACTTCTCAGGGTGCCGTCCGCCAAACAATGTCGGCTGGCGGCCCCAGGAAGGGCCTTCTGTGGGGCTCCCACACTCTGGAACGAACTTCCCCCGGGTTTACGCCAAATACCCGACCTTCGGACATTTCGTCGCGAACTCAAGACTCATCTTTTTATCCGCGCAGGGCTGGCTTAAATTGGGATTTTAATGTTTAAATTTATCAATTTTAAACGGGGTTTTCTTAGTATGGTAAATTTTAATCATTGGGCTAATTTAAAATAAGTTTTTTAAATCGTATTTTAAACTTGTATATTGTATTGTCGGTTTTATTATGCCTGTACACCGCCCTGAGTCCTTCGGGAGATGGGCGGTATAAAAATCAAATAAAATAAATAAATAAATAAATAAATAAATGCTTGGTGCAGGAGAAACTTTGCCTGAAATTGGAAGTGCTGTAAACTGACTCATTCTTCCTTTTAAAAAAAATATATACACATTCAGAAGTTTGATGTGCTTAAACAAATAACAAGCATCCACACAACAATTAAATGACAGTTCTAAGAAACATTAAGAACACTAAGAATGCTTTATAAAGTTTGGTTTGCTATGAGAGCACCGCATTTTTGAATATTTAAAAGAAGAAATAAATCATCTACTATTCCTTCTGTAATGTTCCTACTATCAGTCAACAACACCTCCACTGGTCCAATTCTGAGAATGTGGGTTGCTTTGTTGATTTAAAAAACGGGATTGGCCAATTTTTTTTTAAAGTCCTTAAAAACAGAACATGGAAGACACGTTTACTGCCAATCTATTTCATTTCTAAAAAAGTTCCCTTTCATGTAGCAAATGATTATAATTTTTTCTACAACTTACTGATGAATGTGTAGACAACTTGGCTTTCTGGGTTGCCAAATGGAAGGATTTTAGGATGGTCGATTTTGTACCAATCCCAAGTATCAATTTGTACAAAGACAATACATATTCGTATTTATTTTTATTTATTTGTATCCTATCTTTATTATTATTATTTTAAATAACTCTAGTCAGTGAACATATCCTACATACCTTCCTCTCTTATTTTTCTCACAACAACCACCTTGTGAGGTGGGTTGGGCTGAGAGAGAAAGTGACTGGCTCAAAATCACCCAGCTGGCTCATGGCTAAAATGAGATTTGAACAGTCTGGTTTCTAGAGTGGTACCTTAATCAAACTGGCTTGTTCATACTTGTTCATCCAAACTTTTCCATACATATTCATTTCTTACATATTCTACTACGATGTGCACATATTTGTACATTTATTTTTATTTATTTATTTGTTGAGTACATATTAGATAATATATGTAAGTATAAGCATGAATTGAATACTTAAAATGAATACAATTAAAGGGAACATTAGGACAGGGACAGTAGGCACGCTGGTGCTCTTATGCCCCTTATAGACCTCTTGGAATGGGGTGAGGTCAACAGTAGACAGTCTTAGGTTAAAATTTTGGGGATTTTGGGATGAAACCACAGTCAGGTAGTATATTCCAGGCATTGACCACTCTGTTGCTGAAGTCATATTTTCTGCAGTTGAATTTGGAGAGGTTTACCTTAAGTTTGTATCTATTGTGTGCTTGTGCATTGTTGTGGTTGAAGCTGAAGTAGTCATTGACAGGTAGGACATTGTAGCAGATGATTTTATGAGCTACGCTCAGGTCATACCGAAGGCAGCGTAGTTCTAAATTTTCTAAGCCCAGAATTTCAAGTCTGGTGGCATAAGGTATTTTGTTGCAAGCAGAGGAGTGGAGGACTCTCTTTGTGAAATATTTCTGGACATGCTCCATTGTATTAATGTCTGATATGCAGTGCGGGTTCCAGACAGAAGAGCTGTATTCGAGAATTGGTCTAGCAAATGTTTTGTATGCTCTAGTTAGTAGTGTAATATTACTGGAGAAGAAGCTATGGAAGATATTATAACATGTTGGCAATATTTTCTTGAGTTGCACGTTTCTGACAATGTTCATGTCAGTTTGCACGTGTTCTACATTCTCCCTTTATTATCTGATAGTGTTGTATGAAACTACCTTGTTTAAAAAGTCTGAAAGATTCAATTTCTCACTCCTTTCTAATCCCAAAGAATCAAATCTCAGTTTCTATTTCTGGAAGGTCACCATCTGTGTGGCATCCTGTTGGCAAAGAATCACAAGAAGATGGAATTCATATTGACAGAGTAGAGCAAATTGTGATTTAAAAAAAAACACCACTACAGAGTCATGAAGCAAGCAATTCTGAGCGTAAGTGATGGAAGGGGAAGGTGCTACCTGCCTTGAAGTGATATACTTCCTTCTTAAGAGGGTTTCAACCTTGAACCTGATTGTAAGCAACTTTCATCCAGTATTCAGCCTCCCCATCTAAGCAGGTGGTAGGTCCTTCGCTTCAGACAGCCAGGGATGAAGATTACCTGAAGCTACTTCAGCCAGGGTTCAAGATGGGTTACAGCACTAAGACAGTGTTGATTGTGCTTGCTGATAACCTAAGGAGGACTTGATGATACTTTTGTCCTGGGCATCCTGGATCTATCAGTGATGCTTGGTATCATAGATGATACAATGCTTCTGGAGGAGCTCTGGGAATTGGAAATAGAGGACTGTTTTGTAGTGACTCTCCTTCCTATGTGGCAGAGCCCAATTAGTGTTGATGGGGAGATAGAGGCCAAGCCCTAGATCCCAGCAATGTGGAGTGTTTCAAGGCTCCCACCAGTTTAGGATACCCAGTTATACATCGCTACCCAACCAATTAACCAAGTAACACTGTATTGATGTTGGACCAGGGCCTAGGTTCAATTTAAGAAAATGAGTGGCTCTGGAACATGTAATGAGGATTTAAACTTTGAGACTGATGTTTGTATACATTCCTATGTTCTACAATAGGCGGGACACAGAACCTCTGTATATATTTGACTTGTCTACTCTACAACATTTCTAGTTGTACTAAGTCTGAAAAACTTCTGCTGTCAACCCTGAAGCTGGCCTAACTATGGCCATTTTCTTTTTCATAATCTTTTTTTAAGGTTTTTCCCTGCCTGGCTTCAGGAATGATACAGCCTGGAGCTAAGGGGGCAGGGAGGGGAGTGTAGAGGTAGTTGAGGCTCTTGTAGCCAAAATAAAATTCTTTCCCCTGGGAGTCAAAGACGTTTCTGCAGGTGTTTGAGCAGAGAAGGCTGAAGATGCCCAGCAGCTGGACTGCATGCGGATTGGACCATGTGACTGGTGACTTTGGGGTGTGTGTGTGTAAAGTTTTACTTTTAATTGGTTGGAAAACCGGTGGGAACCCAGAGCCAGTTTTCCACTGAGTGTGCCAATATGATATGTCCCAATAAAATGTTCTTTGAGGAATATGCCTGCCTTGGAGTTCTTATTTTTGGGGATGTATTACTTGGAACCTTGACATCTGCTGGTAGCTAGTTACTTAATCAAGGTTTGAGTTTCTGGAGAATGGGGATTTATGTGAGGTTAAGATCTGCTAATTCCATTCCCTATATTTTAGAAGGAGAATCTATATTTATGTAATGGTACAGTTCTTACAGTTTTCTACTGACCATAGATCACATCAGCAATGTTTTGGTCCTGTTACCTCAAGATGTGTGCTGGAATGAATAAGACTTAATGGACTAATTCATGAAATATTTGATGAAATGTGGGATGAACTCATTTGTCAGGGCACTGTAGAGATGTACACTAATCCACATCTGCTTGTGTATCAATCAGAAACTCAAGGGATTAGAGCAGAGTAATGGGCCAGAGAGGAAGAAGATGCTGTTCTGTTTCTTTGCTCCTTTCCTTCCCCTCTGCCTGCTCATTTATTTATTGGGTAAATTTATATGCTGCCCATTTTGCCTAGAGGTGAGATTTCATCAGAAATTTCAGAAGTTGAAGCTCTGAAGTAGAGAGCTAGCAGAACTAAATTAGCTGCCTAACTAAAGTTGCACTAGTGAACACAAGGCCTATATTAATACTGAAGTACAGCTGGTTATTAGTCCCAGCTTCTGCCAACCTAGCAGTTCGAAGGCATGTAAAAAATGCATGTGGAAAAATAGGGACTACTTTGGTGGGAAGGTAACAGCGCTCTGTGCACCTGTGGCGTTTAGTCATGCCAGCCATATGACCACAGAGACGTCTTCAGACAGCGCTGGCTCTTCGGCTTAGAAACGGAGATGAGTACCACCCCCTAGAGATGGAAACGACTAGGACACATATGTGTGGGAACCTTTACCTTTAAAGCTGGTTACCCCAAAGATGCTTTTTTAGGAGGGAACTGGACTTTCTTGTTTTATAATAATAATAATAATAATATCAGAGTTGGAAGGGACCTTGGAGGTCTTCTAGTCCAACCCCCTACCCAGGCAGGAAACCCTACACCATTTCAGATAAATGGCTATCCAACCTTTTCTTAAAAATTTCCAGTGTTGGAGCATTTACAACTTCTGCAGGCAAGTTGTTCCACTGATTAATTGTTCTAACTGTCAGGAAATTTCTCCTTAGTTCTGGGTTGCTTCTCTCCTTGATTAGTTTCCACCCATTGCTTCTTGTTCTACCCTCAGGTGCTTTGGAGAACAGCCCGACTCCCTCTTCTTTGTGGCAGCCCCTGAGATATTGGAACACTGCTATCATGTCTCCCCTAGTCCTTCTTTTCATTAAACTAGGCATACCGAGTTCCTCCAACCATTCTTCATATGTTTTAGCCTCCAGTCCCCTAATCATCTTTTGCTTTGAAAACATTTCACTTCTCATCTGAGATGCTTCTTCAGCTCTGACTGGATAGTGGGGAATGGAAGGATTTATATTCCTTGCAGATAGCTGGTCATTTGCATTCTTTTAAAGGTAAAGGTTTCCCTCGCACATATGTGCTAGTCGTTCCTGACTCTTGGGGGTGGTGCTCATCTCCGTTTCTAAGCCGAAGAGCCAGCGCTGTCTGAAGATCTCTCCATGGTCATGTGCCTGGCATGATTAAACACCGAAGGCTCACAGAACACTGTTATCTTCCCGCCAAAGCGGTCAAGTAATGGGAACTCACCCTGTTATGTGGCACTAGGGATTCAAACCGGTGAACTGCTGACCTTTCAATCAACAAGCTCAGCATCTTAGCAACTGAGACACTGTGTCCCTTATTGTATTCTTTTAGAGGATCATTAAGGCCACTTGGAGGTTTATCTGTGTCCTCAGGGTCACCTGAGTAGTACCTTCCATTCCCCACCATCGAATCAGAGCTGAAGAAGCTTCTTGGATGAGAAGTGAAAAATCTTCAGAGAAAAACAAGAAAGTCCAGTCGCCTTCTGAAAAAGCAGCTTTGGGACAACCACAACCTGGATGACTGAGAATCTCCACAGACATAAAGCTGGTTATGTTGCATTGGGAAGCCCTGCTAAGCCTCTTCTTTTGGAAGACACTTTGTGGGGAAGGCAGGCATTTTAGAAGCAGCTTCTCTAAATGCCTCAGATCTGGACTGTCAGGATTGGAACTTGCCCAATTCTCCAGGACCTCAGATTTTGAAACATTCATGAATGAAGTGGAGGCCCAGACATAAATAGCTATGCCATAGAGATTTGAAAAGGGGAATGCTTTGTCAGGCCCTGCCAATGAAGAATCGGAAACAAAAGCAGGGATGCAATGCCTTCCAGTCTTCCACAATTCTACCCTCCAAGCAGGGATGAAATCCAGCAGGTTCTGACAGGTTCTGGAGAACCGGTAGCAGAAATTTTGAGTAGATCGGAGAACCAGCAAATACCACCTCTGGCTGGCCCCAGAGTGGGGTGGGAATGGAGATTTTGCAATATCCTTCCCCTCCTACACCCACCAAGCCACACTCACAAACCGGTAGTAAAAAAAAATTGAATTTCACCACTGCCTCCAAGTCGAAAGGAGGAGGAGGAGGAGACGGAATAAAATAGTAAGACTAAAATACTTACATTGATAAGGAACCAACGATTCTCAAATCAGGAAGAACTTTGTGTAAAATTCAGGTTAGGAAAGAAAGGTTGAATGACTTTTGGTGAAATCAGACAACTCTGTGAAAAAAGCATGTCCTCCTATTAGTTGCTGAATCTCTCAGCATTTACCTTCAGTGGGTGCTTTTGAATTCCAATTATTTCTTCTTGTGATTATTTTCTTTTCTATCGTTATTTTCGTTTCTTTTTGAAACTTATTTCCTGACAGCTAGGCAAGGCCAAGAAACAGACACAGCAGGGATTTCGGGAAGACCCTTTATTGTTGTAGGGTAAAATAAGATTCTTGAAAGCCATCTTTGGTACAATCAAGGCAGAGTAATGCTGAGCTTCTTTCTTGCCATTTTCTCTTTCTCAGGACTGAATAATCTCTCCCGAGTCTCTTCCCTGGAACAGTTTTGCCCATTCTTTCCCATTCTGAAGGCCACGCCTGCATTCTTTCGCAATAATACTTTCAGGCATTATCCCTGGAACAAATATAAAGTTAATTAGCTCTTATTGTTTCCTATTGCACCTTAATTTCTTTTACAATTTTTCTAACCATTCATACCATTTGTTCCAGACCTTATGATATTCTGTGTCCTCTTTTTCTTTAATTTCTTTTGTAAGTTGGTCCATCTCTGCACATTCTAATATTTTTTTTAATTAGTTCTTCCTCTGTTGGTGGATTTTTATTCTTCCAATTTTGGGCATAGGCTATACGTGCTTCTGTTAATATATGGAGTATTAATGGTTAGAAAATAGGAACGGTAGATAAATAAAAGTAGAGTAAGATAGAACTAAAATATGTATAAAAAATAGGAAAGGACTGTCTTGAATAGCTGATAAACAGTGATATCTATATAAATGTTGTATATTTTGTCTTTCATTTTAATGTGTTTTAAAAATAAAAAAACTTTACACAGAAAAAAATTTCTTTTAAAATAATAATAATAATAATAATAATAATAATAATAATAATAATAATAATAATAATAATAATAATAATAATAATAATAATAATAATAATTTAATTTGTATACCGCCCTTCTCCCGGAGGACTCAGGGCGGTGAACAGGCAGATAAAATAAAGACAATACATTCAATAAAAACAATATTATAAAAAACTTATTCCAATAGCCTAAATTTAAAATACAATACAAAATATAAAATAAACCCCAATAAAATCCATATTTAAAACCCTATTAAGCCAGTCCTGCTCGAAAGAATAGATATGTTTTAAGCTCGCGGCGAAAAGTCCGGAGGTCTGGAAGTTGTCGAAGTCCTGGGGGAAGCTCATTCCAGAGGGTAGGTGCCCCCACAGAGAAGGCTCTCCCCCTGGGGGTCGCCAGCCTGCATTGTCTGGCTGACGGCACCCTGAGGAGGCCCTCTCTGAGAGCGTCAGTCGGTGGGAGGCATGTGGTAACAGAAGGCGGTCCCGAAGATATCCCGGTCCTATGCCATGGAGCGCTTTAAAGGTGGTAACCAACACCTTGAAGTGCACTCGGAAAACCACAGGTAGCCAGTGCAGCCTGCGCAGGATCGGTGTTATATGGGAGCCACGAGTGGCTCCCTCTATCACCCGCGCGGCTATTTATAAAATTGGTTATTTTCCATCTTCAGGAACACATTCTGATGTTAAACGGAATTACATACTTCTGTAAAAACAACATCAATATCCTTTTTTTAAAACATAAATATAGTTTTTAATTAAAGAATTTTAAGAGAATAACAGCAACCCAAACTTTTTTTTAAAAAAAGTAAAGACACTAAAAAGTAATAAATGAGAAAAAGGGGACAAAAAGGAAAGAGAAAAGACAAATTCTTTTTTTAAAACATTCTTTTCAATAAGGTTCACATGAGGCCAATGCTTGATTATTTATTCTCAAAGTGCTGTTGAGGTTAAATGGCATAATGTGGGGATTCAGCAGGCCTGCTAGACTCCCATCTCTTCTGCTTTTGTGAAATTGTTTGCTATTTATTGTGGCAACGGGATGCAGAACATTCCGAGAAGCCATCGCTCAACAAACTAGTGATTAGATTCAGACTGATGTCCAACTACTAAATCTTGCAGTCTTCTATGTATGGATTGTATTCATAGAACCAATCCAAACTAAACAAAAGGTAGGGGGTGGGAAATGCCAATCAAACATAACTTTGAAAAATGCCAACTAGTGTTTTGATAAAACCTCAGGGTATCCGGAGAAATTTCCAAGAAATTTCTCCAGGAGTGCTGGTGAGTTTGTCATCGGACATACCTGAACTGGGATTAGATTGATTCAAAAAGTTGTCCAGAAGCCAAGATTCTGATGCCAGTGCATGACATGGAATGATGAAAGACCCAAATCTGTACAACTAGGCCTTGAGTTATGACTGGTTGTTGTTTAGCAACCATTCAAAATTCCAACAGACCTACAGCAGCCCGTGGGGTGACTTTGAGTGAGTTCTCATCTGTCAGTCTAATCGACTTCATATAGTACTGACTTTGGAAAAAAGGAAAAGGAAAAAGAGTGCCATGTATCCTTGCCTGGAGGTCCTAAAAAAAAAAAGGCAAGGATATAAACTGAACAACGGAATTAATAAATAATAAAAGTTGATTTTGTAATTTGTAGCTGTCAGACAAGAAAATCCATTTTACTCCATAAACTTATTCTGAATTATTTACTATGCCAACTGATCTCTAAATCCAAACTGAAACCCATAGCAACCTAGGAAAAGCAAAAAAAAACACCAAACCAAACCAAACCAAAACAGAACCACTCTGGTTGCACCTTAAAGATTGAGAAACTAAACTACATACAGCGTGTCCAATTGACTGGGACAGAGTTGGTTCCAGCTAAGAAAGTATAAGTTTTATCACAAATAAATGTAATTGACAGTAAATTAAAGGGCATCCTGTGGTATTTCCAAAACCAAGTGTTCAGTTGGCATCCCAGAAATATCTAATTGGGGAATTCATGTGAGTTGCTATCCAAGTGCAAATTCTAGTGTGTTCTAGTCCTTTCAATTATTCAGTGAACATCAGGATATCTACAGAGCAGACACATAGTATTTCTTTTGTTGTTGTTGTTAGTTGCAAAGTCATGTCTGACTCATCGCAACCACTTGGACAACTTTCCTCCAGGCCTTCCTGTCCTCTACCATCTCCCGGAGACCATTTAAGGTCACACCTACTGCTTCAGTGATTCCATCCAGCCACCTCATTCTCTGTCATCCCCTTCTTCTTCCCAGCCCTCAATCTTTCCCAGCATTAGGCTCTTCTTCCTTCTCATTAGGTGGCCAAAGTATTTGAGTTTCATCTTCAGGATCTGGCCTTCTAAAGAGCGGTCAGGGTTGATCTCCTCTAGGACTGACCGGTTTGATCGCCTTGCAGTCTAAGGGACTCACGGGAGTCTTCTCCAGCACCATAGTTCAAAGGCCTCAATTCTTCGATGCTCAGCCTTCCTTATGGTCCAGCTATCATAACCATACATTGCAACCGGGAAAACCATAGTCTTGACTATACACACTTTTGTTGGCAGGGTGATGTTTCTGCTTTTTAGAATGCTGTCTAACTTGGCCATAGCTTTCCTCCCCAGGAGCAAGCATCTTTTAATTTCTTGGCTGCAGTCCCCATCTGCAGCGAACTTGGAGCCCAGGATTATAAAATATGTCACTACTTCCATTTCTTCCCCATCTATTTGCCAGGCATTGAGAGGGCTGGGAGCCATGATCTTAGTTTTCTTAATGTTGAGTTTCAAGCCAACTTTTGCACTCTCTTCTTTCACCCACATCACCTCTTCATTTTCTGCCATTAGAGTGGTATTTCTTTAGAAACATCTAAAACTAGAAATCTGTGCACTATTTATTCCACAGTAGTCCCATCAGTCTCCTTGGCACTGCTCCTTTGTTCAACTAAATGATTTTCAGTTCAGTTCAACTCTTCCATGGATGCTTACTTGTTTGCAAATATTGAGTCTGAAAGAAATTTAAATGCCACTTAATAGCTTAAATGGAAATGACAGGACAAATAATCTGGAATAATGTTACTGACAAGTTTTATTAGATTTCCAGAAAATTGTTTCAATGGCAATTATTTTAAGAATTTTCTTTATTGCACTTTTTTTTTCATCCTAGCAGCAAAGGAAACAAAAAAGGAGGATGGTTCTACATGTTTGTTCAAATATTTATTTTCTCTGGATGATCGTCTCTTGATATATTATCATGAGAATTCTTTAGAAAATGCAAACACAAAACATTTTTACTGAATTCCTTGCATAGAATTGGAGAGATCAGCTAATAATGGAAATAGAGGTAGCCCATTGTTGAAGACCATATCAGATCAACATCTATCATCTTTAGAACATAGAATCAAGGGGCTGGAAGGGACCTCAGAAATCTTCTAGTCCAACCTGCTGCTCAAGGCAAAAGACCTCTATTTATTTATTTACTTATTTATTTACTTACTTATTTATTTATGTATTTCGTCATTTATGTATGTATGTATTTCGTCAACCATGTATTTGGTAACAGATACAAGTGTAAACATACTTATGAATACATGAAATGGGTACGTATAAAAGGAAACATTAGGACAGGGACGGTAAGCACACTGGTGCACTTATACACGCTCCTTACAGACCTCTTAGGAATGGGGCGAGGTCAGGGGTGAAATCCAGCAGGTTCTGACAGGTTCTGGAGAACCGGTAGCAGAAATTTTGAGTAGTTTGGAGAACCAGCAAATACCACCTCTGGCTGGCCCCAGAGTGGGGTGGGAATGGAGATTTTGCAATATCCTTCCCCCAGGAGTGGGATGGGAATGGAGATTTTGCAGTATCCTTCCCCTGCCACACCCACCAAGCCACGCCATGCCCATCAAGCCACGCCCACAGAACCGGTAGTAGGAAAATTTGGATTTCCCCACTGGGTGAGGTCTGCAGTAGACAGTCTAAGGTTAAAGTTTGGGGGATTTGGGGAAGAAACCACAGAGTCAGGTAGTGCATTCCAGGCATTGACTACTCTATTACTGAAGTCGTATTTTCTGCAATCGAGTTTGGATCGGTTTACCATGAGTTTGTATCTACTGTGTGCTTTTATTGTTTTGGTTGAAGCGGAAGTATTCATTGACCGGTAGGACATTGTAGCAGATGATTTTATGTACTATGCTTAAGTAGAAAACCTCCAGCGATAGAGGACCCACAATTCAGGGAGACAAACTGTTCCTTTGACTAATTGTTCTCAACTATCAGAAAATTTCTCCTTATTTCTATGTTGGATCTCTCTTTAACTAGCTTCCATTCCATCCTGCCTTCTGGGGCTTTGGAGAAGTCAACCCTCTCATCTCTGTGAATGTCCCCCTCAAGTACCAGAAGAGAGTTAAAAGTTTTCTATTGTAGAGCAGACATGACCCAGGCATGAATTAAGGGAAAGAAAACAACAAGGGCAAGACTCTAGAGAAAGCTTGTAAATTTAAAAATGCTATAAACTCTAGAAAAATAGTCAAACAGCTAGACATCTCTTAGAATGCAATTGCTGTAAGAAAACAATGTTCAGGAAATGAGGCTGCTTAATTTGATGGACAGAAATAATATCTATGGAGTTTCTCAGTCATCCAGGTCATAGTTGTCCCAAAGGAGCTCTTTTCAAGACTCAATTGGACTTTCTTGGTTTTTTTTTCACTTCTCATCCAAGAAGTTTCTTCAGCTCTGACTGGATGGTGGGGAATGGAAGGATTTATGCTCCTTGCAGACAGCTGGTTATTTGCATTCTTTTAGAGGGTCATTCAGGCCACCTGGAGGTTTATCTGTGTCATCAGGATCACCTGGGTTGTGCAAATTGGTGTGAAGCCTTCTTGGAACTGTTGAAAGGACTGTACTGTAGCCTGGAGATAGATGTGGCTATGTGCCAAGAAACTTCAGATGCCCCTCTCTAGTTGTTGGACTAAGTTGGATGCAAGGAAGATTGAAAGAGGGTGTAAGTGATTGAATGACTATAAGTGGACATCAATTTGATAATATGTGGGACAATCTTCAGACAGCTGAGGATCAACAATCCCTCCCTATCTCTCACTCCAGTGTGGGCAGCACTGAAGCTCCAAGATGGCTTCGGCCAGGTCAGCTTCAGGGTTGACACAGCCACTTTTCATAACAATGAAAGCTAATTATCAGTTACTGTTATTCTGTACCTTTTCCTCTGCATAGGATTTCATGTGAGAACATTTGCAAACTAGCCCATTATGGGTTTTATCTGGCCTTGAAAGAAGAGGGAACGCTAGAAGTTCAACTCCTCATTAACCCGTCTATTCTACAAGCATTGCCAGAATTTAATTGGCACCTGAAATTGAGAGTATCTACAGGTCAAATAGTCTTAAACTGAGAACAAATACATTCTGCTTATTCTCAAATATAAGATTAACAAAAGACCTTGAAAAATAACGTGTTAAAAAGATGAGAAATCCAGAATTTGCTGATTAGGCAATCTGTTTAATATTATTTCGGAAACCCATTGGCTTCTGAAGTTTAATGACAACATTGATGACCAATGTCCCAAAGGTGCTTTTTCAAAAGGCAACCGGACTTTATTTTTCCTTGAAGACAGTTTGCTTCTCATCCAAGAAGCTTCTTCAGCTGGATGACTGAGAATCTCCACAGGCATGAATGACCAATGCTAATTTTATTGAAAAATATCCAAGAATTGGATATGCCAACACAGAAGTTGTTTTCCCTGGGTCATCTTGGCAAATGAAATGAATAGGGGTAAGAGTTTCCATCTCCTTTTATCACTGCATTTCTTCTTCTTAAGCTTCTTTGCAGCTTCTTAACAACATTCTCAAAATCTGTAATGTTTCTGAAATAGTTCATGAACAAAGTATAGGTCACAGAAGCCTCTCAAGCTTTTTTACGTATTGATCAAATGTTTCCCTAAACTCCCTCTGTAATAATGAGGGCAGTGCGCAAATAACACCTATCTAGGATAGAAAATTCCAGAAATGCCAATTTATTTGAAACGCTCCTGCAGAACAATTACCAGAGAAAGCTAGATTGAGCAAATTAGTGGTGTTATCAACCATCCAAGATCCTATTTACCGTATTTTCCATTCATTCTCTGGAATTGAGGCAATTGAAATTTGCAATTTCAGGAGTCAAGTTGATCTGAATTTGCAGTTTGAATCCTTTAATCAATTTGAGGATTCTATTACGTATAAGCTGGGTTGACAAAAATCAGAAATGAGGAGATAGGTGATAAACCGCCTGGGAAAGCCAAGGGAAATCATCAAAACCATAAAAAAGTGAATGTTAGAATATTTTGGACATGTGATGCGAAGCCTACTTCACTTAATCCTCCAAGGAAAGATTGAAGGCAAACGAGGTCCAGAAGAAGAATATCATGGCTTCAAAATCTAAGGGACTGATTTGGATAAAACTCAACAGTACTTTTTCGTGTGCTGGTTGATAAAAATAGAATCACCCAACATGATCACCAATGGCCGATGACGGATATGGCACAAGAAAAAGAAGAAGATGTAGCTCCTTGCATACAAAAAAATCCATCCGAATCATTTTGAATCAAAGTGAGAAGCTTGAATTCGGATCCTTCCTTCGCACATCTGTAGATTGTAGCATGATGTCATTATATAAATGCATTTCATTTATAAGTTCCCTCTCTATTGCCCGACTTATAAGATCCTCTAAAAAGTGCAGAGATTGAAACATTCACTATCATCCTCCAAATGTTGAATTCATTTTTAAACAATACTTCTGTTGTGACCCAGGTTCCTGGACCCGGACTCCTGGACTCGGATGATTCAGAAAGTGAGGGAGAAGACCTGGAAAGCCCTGCTTCTCTTGGGCCCTCTCCCCCCTGGCACCCACTCAAAGGGAGGAGGAGGGGCCGGCAAGGCCTGATTCTCTCGAGCCTTCTTCTGATTTGGCAACGCCCCAAGAACAGTTTTGGAGTGATGCAAGACTGCACAGACGTGACCGGCGCGCGCAGCAGAGGAAGCGAAGGAACAAAGCCAAGGAATGATGGTCATGCAGTGACATCTGCAGAGACTATAAATAGGAGGCGGGACTTCCTGGTTTTTTGTCTTGGACAAAGCAATGAATTTGCGCGGGCAAACTGTATCAATGGAGGGAAGAATATATTCGTGAGTAATTCTGGCCTTATCTATAATTTCCTCGTTATCTCCAGAAACTTGGCAGGCCCGTGGGTAGACGTGGCCAGGACATTTATCTATGTAAATAAAGTAGAATAGAAGGCCTTTGACTGACTCTTTGTTGGGAGTATTGGGGGAGGGAAACAGAACAACTTCATAGGGAATGAAAAGTAGAGCAAATCCAGGAAAAAAAGCATTTTCATTATTGAATGCAGTTTTAAGAATGCTTTTCTAAAGCAGGGGTCTCCAACCTCGGCAACTTTAAGCCTGGCGGACTTCAACTCCCAGAACCCCCCAGCCAGCAAAGCTAGCTGGGGAATTCTGGGAGTTGAAGTCCGCCAGGCTTAAAGTTGCCGAGTTTGGAGACCCCTGTTCTAAAGGATGCCCGCTCAGCTTCCTCATTCTATTGTCTGCTAAAAGCAGAAACTTTTTGAGAAGGCACAACGGGGTGGGTGGGTGGGTAATGTGGAGATTGGATTCTGATACAAAGTATGAAAAAACTACTCAAGTTGAGAACTTTTTAAACTCTCACCCCCCCCTAATTTAAATTGATATTCTCTGTTGGAGCATCTGCTTTGTCATGCCATAGCCTGTCAGCTATAATCTAGTGAAGACACACGCTGGAGGTTTCACACCTGCTGAGAATTAGCTATTACTAATGAGCTGTATAAAGTGTTCTGCTTGTACGTCGCATGTCCAGAGAGAATGCTGTCAAAAGAAACGGGCTTTTTCTGAGTTATGAACTTGTCCAGATGGCAGCTTCTCTTGCAATTCTCTTGTGATTTGCATGGAGCAGGAAAACATCTCAATGTACAGTGCCGTATAGTCCATCCATAAGACCTGTTAGAGGATGAGGCTGGTACCGTATATCCAAGAGGTCCATTCATTATAGTTCTGAAATGTAAAGATCACTGCCACTTGATACAGATTTGATATACATTGACCATGTTCCTCTGGTGGCTCAGCAGACTAAGTCTGTCTGTTATTAACACAGCTGCTTGCAATTACTGCAAGTTCAAGTCCCAAGGTTGACTCAGCCTTCCATCCTTTATAAGGTAGGTAAAATGAGGACCCAGATTGTTGGGGACAATAAAAGTTTACTTTGTATATAATATACAAATGGATGAAGACTATAGTGTAAGCCGCCCTGAGTCTTCGGAGAAGGGTGGGATATAAATAAATAAAAAAAGAAGAAGGCCAGATCTTATTTTCTTTTGACCCCCTGAAAAAAGGGCTAGGCCTTCTTTTTGGAGGATTCTAATTATTAACTCACCTCGTGGCGGTGGCACCAACAGCCCCGCCCAGCAGGAGCCCGCTGCTGGCCCACTTCTTCTGTGGCCGCTTGCACGCATTGCCTGGGCTCCGTTTCGCCTTTAGATGCCTGCAGGAAGGCATCTGCAGCTGATAACAGAGCTAGGGATCGATCCGGAGCTCTGTTATTGGCTGCGGATGCCTTCCGGAAAGCCCTCTGCAGCCAATAATAGAGATAATAGAAGGCTGCAGATGCCTTCTAGCAGGCATCTGAAGGTGAAACGGAGGCCAGGGCGATGCGTGCAAGTGGCGGCAAGCATCCGAAGAAGGCGAGGCAGGTGTGGGATGTGCGAGGCCTGGTAAGTAGGACAGCTCCAAACCCCCCCCCCAATCTCCACCCTCGCTTATTTTTTAACCTATGTGGCTCACCCCACCCCTTGCACCCCAGGGTGGGTGGGGTCTTAATCTAGGCTAATTTTGTGGCTGAGGCTTAAGTTGATCGCATGCACTCAAAAATGTGATAGGGCTTCTTTTCAAGGTAGGCTGTCTTTTTGGAGAAACATGGTATGCTTACATGCAATGACTCCACAGAACAGAAGGTAATACAAAGAAGAAGAACATTCTGAGGAGACAAGAAAGTTCTCTTAATAGTATTATGTCTCAACAGAAGAAAATATTTCCAGCTCTCAGGGTTGAACTGCGTGGTCCATAGTGCTCTCTGAGCTTGCAGAGACATTCCATTACCCAACTAGGGTACTATTCAATGGATGATGTTACCTAGTTGGGTAATGAAACATGTTCAAGAAAACATCCAAGCTCAGAGAGCACCAATAACCCCACAATATTTATGTCTGCATATTATGAAAACTCCTGCTTGAGAAATCCATAATGCTGAGAAAGGAGAAAGAGAAGAAAGAGGTGATTAATAGTAGGATGGATTCACTTGATTACAGTGGTGATGAATACACTGATGGAAGATCTAAAGGGCCAGATTGGGGACAGATTATCCCAGAGACTCAGCTGGCACCTGACAAGCGAAGTCACAGGGGGAATCCAGATTTGCTTAATAGCAACATGATTCATTTAACCATCGTGGCAATTCGCTTAACATCTATAGCAAAAAGGTGGTAAGATCAGATGCAACTTGCTTAACAAGTACCTCACTTAGCAATGGACTACCTGTAATGCTCCAAAAATACTTAAACTTAATGTAATGAATGCAGAGTTACTTGCAGTCTCTTTTTCACTCTTCCTCTCTTACCCAGACTCAAGAATCTCTTTTGAACCAGCCCTATTTCTTCCCTGAACTTTCTGGTTGTTCCCATGGTCTATTATGCATTCCTTCACCCTCCACAACTGCACAAATTTCCTTACTTTCCGATGATGCCCTGATATTTTGCAGTGATATAAACATTCAGTGAATAAATTAAATAAAAATCGATTCAAATCTGCTTTGCTATGTGCAGGACAATTCCAGTAAATGCTGTTTATTAGAGTCAATAGACTGGGGTAATGGGGGAGCTTTTGTTATATACTTTTATTGGTTTCTTTTAAAAGTGTTCTTAAAACATGGGTGACTGCTTATTTAAGTGAGGTGCTCCAACTGGATGCAGTCTTCTAGCTTGCAAAACTAGCCAACAGATCCTGTTGGCACTGTAGAAAGTTAGCACCCATCCATCTCCTAGAAGAATGTAATATTTTGAGAAATATTAAAAAGGCAGAATATTACATTTCCTTGGATGATAAAAGAAGAAACATGTTTTAAAGATAGAAAATAGTTCCCTGCCCCCAGCAGTTATTTGGTGCCCATTAAGAAAGACTGGGCCAGCCTATCTACAAGACAAAAGACCTCCAGCTCCAGGGTGATAGGATTAAGACATTTATTTATATTTATTTTATTAGTCAAATTTTTATACCGCCCTTCTCCCGAAGGACTCAGGGCGGTTTACAGCCAGATAAAAACACCAACAAAATAAATATAGAATAAAATACAATTTAAAAAACTGATTCCATTTGGCCCATGTTAAAAATACAATTAAAAGAATAAAACCCACTCAAATTAAAACCAAATAAAATAAAAAACCCAATGCCAGACCTGTGCGGATGAACAAATATGTCTTCAGCTCGCGGCGGAAGGTTCGAAGGTCCAGAAGTTGGCGAAGTCCTGGGGGAAGTTCATTCCATAGGGTGGGAGCCCCCACAGAGAAGGCCCTACTTCTGGGGGCCACCAGCCGACATTGTCTGGCGGACGGCACCCTGAGGAGTCCCTCTCTGTGAGAGCGCACGGGTCGGTGAGAGGCAATCGGTGGCAGTAGGCGGTCCCGTAAGTAACCCGGCCCTAAGCCATGGAACGCTTTAAAGGTAGTAATCAGCACCTTGAAGTGCACCCGGAAGACCACAGGTAGCCAGTGCAGCCTGCGCAGGAGCGGTGTCACATGGGAACCACGAGAGGCTCCCTCTATCACCCGCACGGCTGCATTCTGAACCAACTGGAGCCTCCGGGTGCTCTTCAAGGGGAGCCCCATGTAGAGAGCATTGCAGTAATCCAAGCGAGAGGTAACCAGAGCATGAGTGACCGTGCATAAGGCATCCCTCTCAAGGAAGGGGTGCAACTGGCGGATGAGGCAAACCTGATAAAAAGCTCTCCTGGATACGGTCGTCAAATGGTCTTCAAAAGACAACCGTCCATCCAGGAGAATGCCCAACTTGCGCACCCTTTCCATCGGGGCCAATGACTCGCCCCCAACAGCCAGCCGCAATTGCAGCTGACTGTACCGGGGTGCTGGCATCCACAGCCACTCCGTCTTGGAGGGATTGAGCTTGAACCTGTTTCTCCCCATCCAGACCCATACGGCTTCCAGACACCGGGACAGTACATCGATAGCTTCGTTGGGGTGGCCTGGGGTGGAAAAGTACAGCTGCGTGTCATCAGCGTACAGTTGGTACCTCACCCCAAAACCACTGATGATCTCACCCAATGGCTTCATATAGATGTTGAACAGGAGAGGTGAGAGAATCGACCCCTGCGGCACCCCACAAGTGAGGTGCCTCGGGTTCAATCTCTGCCCCCTGTCAACACTGTCTGTGACCGGTCAGAGAGATAGGAGAAGAACCACCGATAAACGGTGCCTCCCACTCCCAAACTCTCCAACCGGTGCAGCAGGATACCATGGTCGATGGTATCAAAAGCCGCTGAGAGGTCTAATAGGACCAGGGCAGAGGAATAACCCCTATCCCTGGCCCTCCAGAGATCATCCACCAACGCGACCAAAGCCGTCTCCGTACTGTATCCGGGCCAAAAGCTGGACTGGAATGGGTCCAGATAGACAGTTTCATCCAGGTATTGGGGTAATTGACGTGCCACCACACTCTCTACAACCTTCGCCACAAAGCGAAGGCTGGAGACTGGACGATAATTACCTAAAGCAGCTGGGTCCAGGGAGGGCTTCTTGAGGAGAGGTCTTACCACCGCCTCTTTCAAGGCGGAAGGAAAGACCCCCTCCAACAACGAAGCGTTCATAATCCCCCGGAGCCAGCCTCGTGTCACCTCCTGCGTGGCCAGTACCAGCCAGGAGGGGCACGGGTCCAGTAAACATGTAGTGGCATTCAACCTCCCCAACAACCTGTCCATGTCCTCAGGAGCCACAGGGTCAAACTCATCCCAAACAGTCTCAACAAGACGGCTCACCGACCTCTCATCTGGCTCCACCCAATTTTGATCCAAGCCATCCCGAAGCTGAACGATTTTATCGTATAGATAACCACTAAACTCCTCGGCACGTCCCTGTAATGGGTCATCCCGCTCCCCCTGTTGCAGAAGAGAGCGGGTCACCCGAAACAGGGCGGCTGGGCGGTTATCTGCCGACACAATGAGGGAGGAGACGTAACACTGTCTAGGTAGGTCCTATTATATGACCTAACTAGTGTCTGATCAGCCTCCGAACGACTGGACCTCCAGGAACTCTCTAGGCATCTTCTCCGGCGTTTCATCTCCCTCAGCTCCTCGGAGAACCAAGGAGCTGGTTGAGACCTACGCCTGGTCAAAGGCCGCAAAGGCACGACATGGTCTAGAGCCCCAGCCACGGCCAGTTCCCAAGCCGTGACTAGTTCTTCAGCCGTGCCGTGCGCCAGACCCTCAGGAAACGGCCCAAGCTCCGTCTGGAACCTCTCCGGGTCCATCAGGCACCTGGGACGGAACCAGCATATTGGTCCCGTCTCCCTGTGGTGTTGAGTGGCGGTCTGAAAGTCCAGGCGAAGGAGAGAGTGATCTGACCATGACAAAGGTTCAATGACTAAATCTCTCAAGTTCAGATCCTTCAACGACTGTCCAGAGATAAAAATCAGGTCCAGCGTGCCTCCCCCAATGTGAGTAGGGCCATCAACTACTTGAGTCAGGTCCAAGGCCATCATGGAGGCCATGAACTCCCGAGCTGCTGTCGATGATGCCGGCCAATGGCAAGTTAAAGTCCCCCATGACCATAAGTCTGGGGGTCTCAACCGCCACTCCAGCAAGCACCTCCAGCAGCTCGGGCAGACATGTCCTTCCAGGACATAATAGATGGCAACGTGTGGAAGCCTTCAGCCTAGTATGGAAGCCATGACAATAGGATTAACCTATCTAGCAGCAGAGCTCACCACATGGCACAATCACTGGGGACATTGCATCACCCAACAAGCTTCAACCAAGCCTGGGATCCAGACAGCCTACAAAGTTAGCTGTGAACCCAACAGCGGCCAATAGAATACATGCTCTTGCACAGGAACAGGAAGTTCACATGCAGAGCCCAAGAGAGGGTATAAATACTCCTCTCTCTCAACTCCATGTGGTCAGCTGCACCAGGACCATGTGCTTGATGGTTCTGGTTCATTAAAACATCTTTCCAATCATCCTCCATTTTTCCAGTGTCTTTCTCCCCATTTGGAACTGAACCAGATGGATATTTCTTTCAACAGAACCAACAGTCCCAAAAGGTGACATTGTGGATAGAAAATGAATGAAGGGGGAGGCTCAGCCTCTTTGAGCTATCTTTATCATCAATCCTAGCCACTATTGTCTTCCATCCTTTAGTGAAGCATGTACATGGCAGAAACCAATCCTGAATCAACAGGATTATGATGGCATTACTATAAATTAGTACCATTATCAGCAGCCCTTGAGAGGCAAGATTTCACAATGCCGCCAACTCACCCTTATTTGCACACCAAAGAAAAGCCAGTTCAAACAATTTGTACCCAATGATTAATTCTCTTAACTGCTCCTCTTTTCAACTTCACAGCTGCTCTTAAATCCTTCTGAATCAGTACAGGAAGTTTTCCTGGGTAAGGTAAAACAGGGTCGACCTGCAAGATCCCAAATGAACCTTTATCTTAATGATGCCTGGTACCACTAAAATATTGGGTAATCCAGGAATCTTTTGAACCCTGTTGAAGTGTTTTAAGAGTTTTTCCCATCTTCTCTTGCAAAAGAGATTTTGGGTTTCCTCTTTTATTCTCAAAGGGTCCGATAATTTCTTTTGACAGTACTTTTAAAGCTAACTGGGTTGCTCTGAGGTGATGGACAGTGGGTTCTGTTCTGACCTAGGCTTCCTTAGAAAGTATACAGCACAATCTTAGTCCCGGCAAACCTCTTTTATTCATACAGCTGTGAATTATTGTCATTCCCAATCTGAAAGGCTTCTCAAACAGTCTTTCAGGGGAGTGTTTACAGACACCCACCTTATATCCCTTGGAATGCTGCCAGAGAATTAATTGCCACATGCAGGGCAAGGCCAAACTTGGCACAGAGTCAAACAGAACTTTCCCAAAGCTTTTACTGACCAGATGAATTAATTGCTTCCTGCAAAAGCTCACGTCCTGTTCACTCCTCTTTTATATCTTATGGGAGGGGCCAATCATTTCCAAGCCTTACTCCCAAGTCGACCCTGTTGTTGTAGAAATGACGGACACAAGCCAGCTCCTCTGGGAAGGAAGGGTTTATTATATATGCGCAGGTTCAAATACAGAACAAAGCTGTTGGTCTGAACAAGTTAGGGGATTTCCAGCCAGGCTTTATATACCTTATAGCTACGTGCAAGCAGCAAATATGTTATCTCAGCATGTTACATTCCATATATGGGTATAGTTCCCATATAACAGAAATAACAGAAATGGGGAACTGATATCATATCAGGGGGTCACACAAACAAGTTTACAGTTATGGCAAAGCATAAGATCTGCAACAACAGCAGGATGTGGTTATCTGAGCTTAGCACATTTCTGGGTGGTAGGGGGTATATGGTCTATTGAGGCAGCTGCTTATCTGTTACAGCTGACAAGGCTTTTAATTTGCTTGACCAAAGATGTCTCTAAGGCCTAATGCTTGATACCTGTCTGTTTGATTCTCATATTCCTTTACCAACCCACCTTATTCCCCCTTTTGTTACTCATCTCAAGGCAGAAGAGTAACATATCCTTCATCGTTTTCCTCTGAGGTCATGTGTCCTAGCTGCCACATGGCCATAACCTGAGCTGTAGCGTTTCTTTTGGCTATCAAAGACAAGCTGTTGGAGATAGTGCGCACAAAGATTGGTAGCACACAAGGTATGAGGACACAACCAGCTGCAATAAGGCCTATGAGTGCCATGATTGCCTGTAAGCCAGGTAATTTCGGGAACCAACTACCGAAGACCTCCTTGAGATTTACTCCTTTGTGCCATACCTGGTCTGGATTATATGTAAGCTGCCTTAGCTCAGTGGTTAACTGCTTGATTACTGTACCTGTTTCATCGATTTGCAGGCAACAGTTAGACAGATTGAATTTACCACATACTCCCCCTTCTTTGGCAAGAATGTAGTCCAAGGCTAGTCTATTTTGGTATACCGCTGTTCTTAATCTATCTGTGGTATCTGATAGCACATTGAGGGCAGTGCTGATTCTTATGCCAGCCATGTCTAAGATTGCCTGCAATCGTATGAGACGGTTTAACAAGTAGACAGGAGTCCGGTAGCCCCAGGATCCATCTTCGGCCCACGTTGCCCTGCCATAGGTACATACAATTCTCTCATTGGTCCAGATTTGCAAATCGGATGTGTCCTTTTCCTCATATTCCGCTAGATTTTTACATGGGAAGGACGAAAATGGTGAATCAGGGTGTGTTCCATCCATTTTGTAAGCTGGAAATAAGCCTCTTTTAGTCCTTTTTCCCAGATGTTCATATACTGGTATCCCCAATACTTGTCTCGCTTGAATGGGTAAAAGGAAAAACGATGGCTTAATCCAGCCTAGAATACACGAGCCTGACCAAATAAAGGGAAGCTGTTCATAAGCCAGCCGTCCACAAATCCAATACATTTCCAATACGTTTCGTCCTCCGCCCTGTTCAGAGCTCGTATCAGAGCCCATAGTTCAGCAACCTGTGCACTCCTCTTACTTCCCAGCGGTCCACTTTCTATTACTCTACTGTCATCAACTATTGCATATCCTGCTACTCTTTTGCCCTCGTGCATGTAACTGGACCCATCAGTGTACCAGTTAAACTTAGCGTTTGGTAAGGGGATGTCTGAGAGGTCTGGTCTGGTGGAATATACGCTATCCAACACATGCAGACAGTCATGTTCTGGGGTTGTCTCAATTGGTAACAGAGTTGCGGGGTTGAGACGCGTGGACACATGAAGTCTGACGTGTGGGTTTTCAATCATCATGGCCTGGTATTTCACTAGCCTCTGGTTACTGATCCACAGATGTCCTTTGTTATCCAACACCGATTGGACCGCATGTGGGGTGTGCACGTTAATGGGGCATGAAAACGTCAATTTATTACAATCCTGCAACAATTCAGCTATGGCCGCTAAGACTTTCAAACAATGGGGCCACCCTTTCGCCACTCCATCAAGCTGCTTTGACAAATACGCAATCGGCCGTTGCCACGCCCCTAACTGCTGAGTCAACACCCCTAAGGCTATGTTTTGTTTTGTATCCACATAAAGGTTAAAGGGTTTTTCCAGGTTTGGCAATGCCAACGCTGGAGCCCTAGTCAATTCCTTCTTTATCTCTTTGAATGCTCTGCTTTGTTCCTCAGTCCAGACAAACTCATCGGAGTTGCCCCCCTTCGTAGAAGCATAGAGGGGCGCTGCCAATAACGCGAAATTGGGGATCCAGATTCTACAAAAGCCTGCTAGCCCTAGAAAGCCTCGCAACTGTCTCCTTGTCGTGGGCTCTGCTATAGCCAACACTGCCTCCTTCCTTTCAGGGCCTAACGACCTTTTTCCTTGTTCAATGTCGTAGCCTAAATACCTCACCCGTTGCTTTACTAACTGAGCCTTGTTTCTCGATGCCCTATATCCACACTCTACCAAGAGAACAAACAAGGCTTTGGTGTTTTCCCAGCATAAGTCCTCAGTCTGCCCAGTAACCAGCACATCGTCCACGTATTGTAACACTGTGTCTCCCTTTTGTCTAGGTACATAATATTGTAAATCCCTTCCTAGTGCCGTTCCGAACAGGGTGGGTGAGTTCTTGAACCCTTGGGGTAGGCGTGTCCAGGTGTATTGTAGTTTAGTTCCCGTGGTCGGGTTTTCCCACTCAAATGCAAACAACGGCTGGCTCACGGGGTGTATTGGGATCGTGAAAAACGCATCCTTTAGATCTATGACCGAAAACCACTTGGCTTTAGGCGGGATCAGGCTTAGTAATGTGTATGGGTTCGGGACAGCCGGATGGATCGTCACTGTGACGTCATTAATAATCCTAAGATCCTGTACCGGCCTAAAGGAGACCCCATCCGGTTTCCTTATGGGCAAGATCGGGGTGTTCCAGGGTGACTGGATAGGGACTAAGATACCTGCCTTCAGGAACTTCTGGATAATTTCATATATGGCGGTAATCGCCTCACGTGAACACGGGCGTTGCCTAATGTGCACTGGTGTGGCATACGGCTTTACCTCCACAATCACTGGTGGATGGTGAGCGTCAAACCCGGGGGGGTTATCTTCAGCCCACAACTCCGGCACGTCAAACTCCTCCCATTTCCTATCTTCTACAGTTTGAGCCGCCATTAACCTCCATACGGTATCGGGATCATGGCTGACAGTAATGCTCTGTTTTCCCTCGTTGAAGGATATGGTGGCTCCCAATTTATTTAGCATATCCCTGCCCAGTAACGGGATAGGGCATTCAGGTATATAGAGGAACTCATGTTGGAGTTTTGATCCCTTATATGTGCATGTCACTGGCTGAAGGACCTGCCTTTCCACTACTTGGCCTGACACACCTTGTACCCTTATTTGGTGCATCCCTGGTGCAGTGATCAGATTATTCACGCACCTGTGTCTACTAGGAAGGTTGTTTGTTGGCCCCCAATATTCATAGTAACCAATGGCTCAGGCGGGGCCTGCTCCAAGCCTGGTCCCCGTCAGTCTGACCATCCTGTTCCAACTAGACCAATCTCTTCTACAGCCTCTGTACTCCCATACGCTCTCCCTCTTGTGCCCCTGGCTCCCCGGCTACCAAACCCTCTTCCCCTCAGAGGGGATCGGGGTGGTGGTACTGGGACATAACCTCCTCTTCCCATCTCACCTCTACCTCTTCCGGTCTGCCTAAACCCAGGCCTGTATCCTCTCATTCTGCGACTTGGCAATAACCGTCGTGGGCATTCTCTTTGCCAATGCCCTTCTGCTCCACAATGCGCACATTGGTTCGGACCCGGGGTCCGTCCTCCTTGCAGCGCCACTGCTAACAATTCCGTTTTCTTATGCATTCTAGCGTCCCTTTCCTTCTTCTCCACCTTGTCCCTATTCACATACACTTTCCTGGCCACTTCCAACAATTCAGTAGTATTCTTCCCTAGAGCTCCCTCTAGCTTTTGCAACTTCTTCCTAATGTCATCATAACTTTGCGCTATAAATCTTTCGTTTAGCATGCGCACATTCTCCGGTTGCCTTGGGTCAACCTGTGTGTACAGCTCATATGCCTCGATCAGCCTTTGCAAAAAGCCTTCTGGGCTCTCATCTGCCCTCTGCATGATCAAGGAAGGCTTAGACATGTTGACCGGAGGCTTCCCCGCCCTTCTCAACGCTTCCACAGTCAGGTTTTGGTACTCTCTCAACTGCATCATTTGATGTGCCTCTTTCGGATCCCATCCCGGATCCCGATCAGGGGCCCGAACCGCCAGTTCTGGTCCCACGTCCGCCATATTAGGGAACCGTTCCCTCATACACGTCCTAACCGCTGCTTTCCACTTTTCCCTTTCCTCAGGTGTCAACAGTGCATTCAACAACTGCTGCACATCCTGCCAATTGGGATTATGAGTTTGCATAATGGTTTGAAACAGGTCAGCCATTTCCGTCGGCTTACTGGACAATGGCCCATAATTCTGTTTCCAATTCAGGAGGTCAGTTGTCGAGAAAGGCACGTACTGAAAGCACGGTCGGTACTCAACTACTCCCTGGGGATTCACTACTTGCTGATCCATCTGCCTTAACGGTGCCACAAACTCATCCTGGGCTGCAGCGGCTGCCGCCTCCGCCTTGGCGGCTGCTGCCCTGGTTGTTACCCCTACTGCTGTAGCCGCGGCTCCTTCTTCCTCGCTTTCCACTTCCGGGTCCTCTTCCACCCTCTCTGACTTTGGTGGTCTTCCCCTCTTTGACTGCTTTTTCGCTTTTGGGCGAACCACTGGCTCACCCCCATCGGCTCCCTCGGCCTGGTCATCTCCATCCCCTGCCTGTGGCTGAGGTGGGGGTGGCGCTCCCGGGTGCGGCGGGGGTGCATATGGCGGGGGTCTCAGGATAGTTTCCTCCTCCTGGACCAATATCTGCTTTTTGGTATCTGCTACTTTTGTTTCAGATACTTTCACATCCTTCACTCGCTTAGTGACTACATCCAACCTTTTTCCTTTCCCTTTTCCCCGCGGGCGGGCTACACATAAACGAACCATCTCCGCCTGGCACTGCAATAAGTCATTGGCCTGTTCATCCACTGCATTAGACCACTGGTCGATGTATGGGAACTGGTTTGGGTATTTTTCCTCATTTGCCGCTATCCGGTTCCAGAGGTCACTGATAGTCTGACACTTGAAGGAGCCCTCTGATGGCCACCCCGTTCCCAGGTGAGGCCACTGTTTTTGGCACAGGTATTTCAGGCGTTCTTTGGTCACGGGGGGGTAGGGAACCTTGTACTGTGTTTTGTTGAAATATTTCTCAAACCCTTTCAGCATGCAAGCCAAGGAGGTGCTTGGCGTGCTACTACCTCCACCCATCCTAACAACACTGCCAATGACCCGTAGCGCCGGATGTTCCAACGGTCACTAAACGGGAACTGCACTGGCTTAACCTCCCACACAGCTTAACCGGACTTCTTTAGGACAGCCGTCCCGAGTCCAGGGGGGTGATCGGGCCCCCTCTTCTGTCTTCAACTGAGACAGGTACACAAACAGTTTACATATACTCGCCTGCGGCGTCTTCACACACCCGTCCTGGCCAGGATTCGGTTCAGACCACCGTTCCTTCCCGCAAGAGTTCTTGGACTAGCCGTCAGCACCGTCGATCCCGCCGAGGTGTCACTGCCGTCTCCCGGAGGAAGGACCCCCGTGGCGCCTGGAGAATGTTCAGGAGTGACCCCTGGGTGGGCCCGAGGGGTCGGGCTGCCCTCAACGAGATGTCGTCTCGCTTAGTGTCCTGCCGCGGTCGCCATGAAGCTGTTGTAGAAAAGACAAGACACAAGCCAGCTCCTCTGGGAAGGAAGGGTTTATTATATATGCGCAGGTTCAAGTACAGAACAAGGCTGTAAGTCTGAACAAATTAGGGGATTTCCAGCCAGGCTTTATATACCTTATAGCTACGTGCAAGCAGCAAATATGTTATCTCAGCATGTTACATTCCATATATGGGTATAGTTCCAAGAATAACAGAAATGGGGAACTGATATTATATCAGGGGGTCACACAGACAAGTTTACAGTTATGGCAAAGCATAATATCTGCAACGGCAGCAGGATGTGGTTATCTGAGCTCAGCATATTTCTGGGTGGTAGGGGTATATGGTCCAACAGAGGCAGCTGCTTATCTGTTACAGCTGACAAGGCTTTTTATTTGCTTGACCAAAGATGTTTCTAAGGCCTAATGCTTGATACCTGTCTGTTTGATTCTCATATTCCTTTACCAACCCACCTTACTGTTTTTTTAATTGTTCCTGTTTTCTGGCGGCTCTGTGCATGCGCACACTGGGAACAGGCTCCCGCCTCACTGATGTCAGACTCCAGAGACTTTGGAGGCAGCAAAGAACTACTAGATAGCCTTGGCCCCCTCTCTGCCTGACTCAGAGCTATCGTCCGAGCTTTCCCCAGACTCCAGGACTTGCCTATGTTCCTCCCCAACCTCCTCACTGTCCGAATCTGCTGCCAGCTCTGCTGGCCGCTGGGGGGCCACAACAGGTTCCTTGAGCATCCTGCTTTGAAAAAAGCCTCCAAATCAGGAGTTCCTACATTATATCTGCCTTGGATGGAACTTGAATCTAGAAGCAGGGAGACGTTGAAGCCTGTGTGAGAAATAGTGGTATAGGTCAGGACACATGCACTTGAGAATGTGTATTCCCACCTATGGGAATGTCATCAAAACCTTCCCACTGTTCTGACCCAGCTTTAGCAGAAGCAAGAAACAGACTCCTTGTCACGAAAAACCCCTCTTTATTTACCTCTTGTGAATTAATTGCATTCATCCACTGATAAGTCCAGGCAATAGTCCTTCAAGGAGTTAACTGCAGTACAGACCTTATCAGTTCCTTGTGATAATTGCAAGACAGTGAGCTCCCAGCCGAAAGGCTGCAAATTAAGTTCTGGCAAACAGTCTTTGTGGCACGAAACACAATGAGCAAAATCTTCAGAAATATGAACTGTTGTCTCCTACAACCACCACTCCCCTTTCCTTCTATTTATTCCCCAGCCAGGGAGGGGCCATTCAGCGTCCACGTGTGCTTTGCTTCCCGAGTTGACTCCTTGTCCTCCTTTGCTCACCTCTTCTAAGTGCTCTGCACATATGTGCAGCTGTTCTTCCTCCTCACTCATATCAGCCTCCAAAGGCAGCTGCCAGTGGCTGGGAAATGTTGGACGGCCCTGGCTCAATCTCTGTGTCCAACACAGAGCATCTATCAGAGCCTTCCGCAGACTCCAGCACTGGCCCAAGTTCCTCTCCAACCTCCTCATCGTCCAAGTCTGCCGCCAGTTCCTCTGCCAGATGGCGGGTGACAATACCCATCTTCAACCGCACTGAATGGCTTTTTAGTGAAAAGATTTAGTTCATCTTTTAAAAAGAGCAAATCTTTCATTACATCGTTTGTACTAATATCCATTTTGGCAGCCATTATTTTCTTGGATTACCCCTAAAGCAGCAACTTTCAAACCTGTGGACTTCAACTCCCAGATTTCCCCAACCGATCATTGGCTGGGGAATTCTGGGAGATGAAGTTTACAAGTCTTAAAGTTGCCTAGGTTGGACACCCCGCCCCAAAATCTGTATTGGTTGGTGATGATGTTGAAGAGTAAGGATAGGTAATAACATTAACAAGGTCAAGTAATAGCTAAACACCTAAAGTAAAAAAATAGAAAACAATCTGGATAATGACAAAGTTAGGAGAATGAGCACAAGTATAGCTTTACTGGAAAAAGTAGTTTTGTAAATGCCCCTCTTTTCAACTATAATACCTAGAAGCAATGGGTGGAAACTAATCAAGGAGAGAAGCAACTTAGAACTAAGGAGAAATTTCCTGACAGAACAAATAATCAGTGGAACAACTTGCCTGCAGAAGTTGTAAATGCTCCAACACGGGAAGTTTTAAAGAAGATGTTGGATAACCATTTTTCTGAAGCGGTGTAGGGTTTCCTGCCTAAGCAGGGGGGTTGGACTAGAAGACCTCCAAGGTCCTTCCAACTCTGTTATTCTCTATTCTGAATTACTGGTCTTACGCAGATCTTTTTTTTTTTAAAGAAATGAAACATCCTTAAAGAAAAACAAGAAAGTCCAGTTGCCTCTTGAAAAAGCATCTTTGGGACAACCATGACCTGGATGACTGAGAATCTCCGATGACAGATGGAGGACTGCAACTTGTTTACTCTTGTCCTGGGCTGTCCTTGTGAGATAGGAATATGTCATAGCTTGCTACAGACAAGCAGGTCATCCAAACTGGAACTTTACAACTGTAGTTATATTATGCAGTTGGATGCTCCATCGCTTTATTTAAATTTTAAAAAAAATTAAGTGTGAGGAATGTTAACCTTTCTTTGCAAATTGCTTATTGTTATGATTATTTACTTCAGTAATTCACTTCCTTGGTCAGGTTGATGAAGGAATATAGTTGCGGAGAGCGAATGACCCTTTCTGAGTCTTTTTTAAATGAGGCTTAGTTCTTTCTGACTCTTCTCTTTAGACCTGTTTTCTGTTTATAACTGAATCATTATATGCATCACGTAAAAAGGCTGAGAGAAGTTAGCCAAGCATCCAAGCCCCGCTTGTTCAAAAGATGATATCTTACTCTATAAAGTACAGTATTCTTCCATTAGGCATCATGTGATGCCATTGAGAGAGAGGCAAAGTCGGGAAAGAGAAAAATGTTTGCTGTATGCTTCCTTTGAATGACTCACCATCTTTCTTTGTTTCAGTTTTAAAAAGGTTTCATAAGAAACGTTATTTGTTCTCCACTTTGGAGAACATATTTTGTTGAAACTCTTTAACTAAATGTAAAAACGAAGAAAGAATGTGAGGTCATTTTAATGCTAATATGCAACAGAGGTGGGTTTCAGCAGGTTCTGAGCAGTTCTGGAGAACCAGTAGTGGAAATTTTGGTTAGTTCAGAGAACTGGTAAATTCAACCTCTGACTAGCCCTGCCCCCATCTATTCTCTGCCTCCCGAGTCCCAGCTGATTGGGAGGAAATGGGGATTTTGCAGTAACCTTACTCTGGAGTGGAGAGGGAACAGAGAATTTATAGTATCCTTCCCCTGCCACACCCACCAAGCCAGCCCGCCAAGCCATGCCATGCCATGCCTGCCAAGCCACGCCTACACAACCGGTAGTAAAAAAAATTGAATCCCACCACCGATTAAAACATATGAAGAACGGTTGCAGGAACTGGGTATGTCTAGTTTAATAAAAAGAAGGACTAGGGGAGACATGATAGCTGTGTTCCAATATCTCAGGGGTTGCCACAAAGAAGAGGGAGTCGGGCTGTTCTCCAAAGCACCTGAGGGTAGAACAAGAAGCAATGGGTGGAAACTGATCAAAGAAAGAAGCAACTTAGAATTAAGGAGAAATTTCCTGACAGTTAGAATAATTAATAAGTGGAACGACTTGCCTTCAGAAGTTGTGAATGCTCCAACACTGGAAATTTTTAAGAAAATGTTGGATAACCATCTGACTGAGATGGTGTAGGGTTTCCTGCCTGGGCAGGGGGTTGGACTAGAAGGCCTCCAAGGTCCCTTCCAACTCTGTTGTTATGTTATGTTATGATTATGCAAGTATGAGGTTTTCTATGCAAATCAAACCAACAGCTCTCATAAAAAGATATAGATCCTCTTTTGTAATTGGCTGAGATTATCACTTGGCTTAAAGACATACCTCCCTGGCAATTTTGAGTAGAGACAGACAAGAATTGAGTATGGGTTTTCTCTAATACCATTCGTAGGTTTCTAGGTGAACTTAATATTTAAACCCGCTGAAGGTAAGAAGAAATGATAGATTCATCCAGGCAGGAAAATGTGAGTATTTATTTAACATTTTAGAGCTTTCAACCATGTATATGAGGCTGAAAAAATTGTTTCTTCTTTTTATGTCCCAGTATGTCATCTTCTTCAGAGTTTTAGGTTCCAAATAGGATATTGGTTTAGGCCTTGGAAAGGTCATTGATTGCACAGGACTTTGCTTCACTAGGAATAACAAAAATTCGGGGATTTATGGTTGGCAAAGTACTTATAATTTCTCTTTGAAATGTCACAGGTATCTGCAAAAGAGTTAAATTCCCAGAAAACCTTGAAACAGGAAGCAATTTTATAAAATACCTATGTCTCTTAGGGATTATTTATGCAACTCTTTAGATCAGCAATCATTGGCTAAGAAAGTTCTATTACTGTCCGGCCAGCCCTCAATTCTGTAAATCGATCCTTAACTCTCAATGGCAGCTGCAGTAGCCACTGCCAAAAGTTGATCCAGATATTCAAACCGTTGTCAGGATTTAATGTAACTGAACTGTAGTTATTTTCTCCTACTTATTAAGCCAAGCAGAAATATAAAAAGGGCTAACATTCAAAATTGTCAAAGGATAGACATTCATCTTGTTAAAAATTTCATCCTCTTATGAGGTCAGCTATCTCTAAACAGGGACGTGGTGGCTCAGTGGCTAAGATGCTGAGCTTGTCGATCAAAAGGTAGGCAGTTCAGCAGTTCGAATCCCTAGTGCTGCATAACAGGGTGAGCTCTTGTTACTTGTCCCACTTTCTGCCAACCTAGCAGTTTGAAAGCATGTAAAAAATGCAAGTAGAAAAATAGGGATCACCTTTGGTGGGAAGGTAACAGCATTCTGTATACCTTTGGCATTTAGTCATGCTGGCCACATGACTATGGAGACGTTGTAAATGCTCCAACACCGGAAATTTTTAAGCAGATGTTGGATAACCATTTGTCTGAAGTGGTGTAGGCTTTCCTGCCTAAGCAGGGGGTTGGACTAGAAGACCTCCACGGTCCCTTCCAACTCTGTTATTCTATTCTATTCTACTTTTCTTAGCCTAACACAACTCACAGGGTTGTTGTTATGGAGAAAATATGAGGCATAATAAAAATAAGACTATTATGCATACGTGCCACCTTGAGTTACTTATACAGTAATAAAGGCGGGATTAAAAACCTAATATATACATACATACAAACATACATATATAAATCTTAATATATATCATATTAAAATTTTAAATATTTTAAGGTTTGGAGAAGAAGATGCTGGTTGAACAAAAATAAAACCAAGCCAGGGAGGATTAATAACTTCACAGACAAAATGCATGCTGTGTATATAGAACATCTCTGACCTAGCCTTTGATATCTCTCTCCAGAGCTAACAATGCTACAAAAACTCCTCCACTGGAGATCTTAGGAATCTGCAGCTCATGGGATTCTGGAGTTTAAATCTGGTTCTTGTCAGCATCGTCTGTCATGAATTATTCAATTGCATATTGTTACATTGCGGGAAATGGTGGACAATGCAGACTTATTGCCATTATTAGCACCTTCCCAATATACCTAGTTTGTGTTAGATGGGTTGTTTTAAATTCTCCCCTCCCCCCCCTGTCTTTTTGTGCATTTTGGAGCAGGCAATGGCAAATATTGAGTTGCACTGATTGCTTTGATGAACGCTTATTGATGCGATCCCATGTCCGTTCCAGTTGATTGCATTCGATGGCTTTCTCTGAAGCATTTATTTTACATCGCTAGCTGCTATTGGTCACAGGAGAAATCAATGGGCTGGTTCAACATAAGGCCACTTAATATATTTATATTTTACAACAGTAGCTCATTACTAAAAGAAGCTGTCAGAGTTATGGGAAAGCGCACGGTTTGAGTGCTGTTTCAGATTTTTGACAGGATTTTAACAGCAATGGCCAAGCCATTTATCTCACAGTGCAATTAGCCTCTTGCCTGCTTACTCTACGATCCTATAACTCTTTACTTAGATGAAGTGCATAGTGCTCTGGGCTGTTCTGAGCTGAAGCATTAATGTCAACAATTAATGTTATTCAATCAAACACTGAAAGCTAAAGTGTTTCCAAATCCATGTTAGGACCAGGTTTTCATAAGCCCAGTTAAATCATATCCACAACCAAGAGTTGGTCACTTTTTACACCAACAATTTTTTTTTTTTAGGAACAGACAATTATACCTTTAAATTGTGTGGCTAAGAACAAGATTCGTTTCCAATTTGAAAAATACTTGCCAGTGAGTTTGTCACAATTCTCAAGAAGGGCCTATTGTACAGCAAGATCTGAGTTGTGATTCCATGCCTAAATAGGTCCAAATGTCATCTGCCATAGCATGAGAGGTTGTGTGTATGTGGTGCCTGTTATTGAAAATATTGGTCATGTTTTTTTGGATTGCTAGTTATATGCCTCTTTTAGGCTTAGATAGTTAAATCCCCTGCTTGAAAGAACAGCCCACTGGGATCTGAATCACAAATTGTCCTATTTCCTCCTGGGCTCTAAAGTATACATTATGAGCAGAACTGCTAAGTTTATAGTTAAGGCAATTCAAGTAAAAACCAGTTATATCAAATGGATAGAGGTAACATGAAAATGTGATGTGTTTATCTGGACAGAGGTAACATGAAAATGTGATGTATTTATCTGCATGCTGATTCTTTGCAGTTACCATATATGTATTTTCTTTTATCTAGTTTACCCACAAATTAGCAATAGCAATAGCACTTAGATTTATATACCGCTTCACAGTGCTTTACAGCCCACTCTAAGTGGAGAATCAGCATATTTTCCCCAACAATCTGCGTCCTCATTTTACACATCTCAGAAGGATGGAGGGCTAAGTCAACCTTGAGCCTGGTGAGAGTTGAACTGCCAAATTGCAGGCAGCCGACAGTCAGCAGAAGTAGCCTGCAGTACTGCATTTTAACCACTGTGCCACCACAACTCCTATGTTTAGATCCTATGTTTTATTTGTATTTTATTTGGTATGGCTGTAAAACTAATCAATTAATAAATTATTATTGCTATTGGCCCTTCAAAACATCTTAAGTAAACCAAAAGATCCAGGAGCCCAAGCTGTAGTAGTATAAGGACTATAAGAGCCACTATGCTAGGTATGAGATTAGCAGAGTGCATCCATGAAAGCTATGAGTAGTCAGAAGGCATGATGAAAACTCCTTAATCTCACAGTACATGCATAGACTAAGCCATAGTTTCTCAACTGGAAAACTGTGAGCATCCTAGACCAAGCTCAATCCAAATATACTTGGGAATTTCTAAAAACTTGGCATTCAGGCAAATCAGCCACGAATAGACACATAAAGATAAACCACATTCACAAACCATTCAACAGAGACAACTAAAAAAGCTAAAATTGAAACAACAAAACAGAATATATTTTTTCTCCAGCAACCAGATAAGCAGGGATTAATACCAGACAAACAAGCAAGCAGAAAACAGTGCCCTAATCAAGGGACCACCAAGGAGAAAACCACACCCCACCAATACTGTCAGAGCAAGCTGCTGTATATAAACAGAGAACAAATGCGCACTCACCAGCCTTGATGATGTTCGCTGATTGGTTAAAGAAACATCTGCAAGCAAACAACCAAGCACAGAGAGCACCAAGGATTTCATAGTTCAACCTTGAGCTACATGCACTATATTGTCTTCTACTGAAGTTCTTTTTAAAATTATATCGTGCACCAATTCAAGGGATTTGATATTAAAAAATGATGGGGTTTAGAAGAAGAAAAATTGTCAAATATTTGCCATAAATCTTTGTGCTTTAATACTTAATTTCTAAAATAAAAATTAATGAAGGTCAAGTCTGCAGGAAGTATTGCTCCCTAGCCTTAGAGATTCATCTACTATTATCATCATTTCAGGAGTATGTTGTAATTGCTTAGTGATGAAAGATATTAGTATTGCCATTCCACATACCTTCACATTAAAAGCAAGTTACAGACTGAACTCTAAATCAAACAGAAGCTGGCTAAGGATCAATCTCTTAATACCTTCTTTAACTCTAGAATCATCTGATCACTACATAGGACAAGTGGTGCTGGTAATAAGGGGGAGAAATCCATTTCATAAATTCAAGGCATAAACATTTGGATTTTGTTCAGAGTTGCTTGACTTAAGCAGATTGGGAGGAAAAAAAAACCTTGTTGTTGCCAGCTATATACTACTAAAACCCTCCTGTATGTCAATTGATAAACATCAATTGAGCAATACAGTGTTGTGGCCTGCCGGTGGCCAGCAAAACCGGCAGCAGAGTCAGACAGTGAGGAACTTGGGGAGGAACTTGGCCCAGTCCTGGGGGCTGGGGAAAGCTCGGACAAGGGCTCTGTATTGGAGGCAGAGAGGTAGCTAGACAGCAGCGAGGCAGAGGAACAGCTGGAGCCTGTTCCCAGTGCGCGCATGCACAGAGCTATCAGAAGTCAAGAACAACTAAGAAAGCAGAGTCAATTTGGGAGTAAAGCTAGACCTTGGAAGTGATTGGCCCCTCCCATAGGAAACAAAAAAGGAGCGAACGGGGCGTGGGCTTTTGCAGGAAACAATTCGTTTGTTTGGTCGTTTCAAGAGTGGAAAGTTCTGTTCGTGACTATAAGTGACTCTGTGCCAAGTTTTGCCTTGCCCTGCATTTGGAAACTAGTTATCTGGCAGCTTTCCAAACGAGATAAGATTTGTGTTGATAAATATTCCTCTGAAAGTCTGTTTGCCAAGCCTTGCTGACTGTGAATGAAAGGAATTTATACAGTTGTGTAAATAAAAGGGGTTTTGCTGGGACCAAGACTCTGCTTCATGCTTTTTAAGGAAGCCTAGGTCAGAACAGACAGTACATTATAGAGCAACAATCTCAAATGGGCTAAAGTATATGTCCCAAATTTGGGACCCATTACTCATATGGGATTCACATTTAACAAAGTTGTGGCCACTTCAGTGGTGCCATGCGGCTATGGTCAACTGTAGTTATGCTATCATCATTTCTGACTACATTTCCCAGAAATCTAAAGTTTGGGTGATGCAAGGGAAGATGGGAGGCTCCCTCTTTCCCCCTCCCTCTTGTCCCTCTGCCCAATTGGCTGGTGGCAAGAACCAATAAACGAGCGGAGATTGGTTGCTTTGAAACCAAGGCCACACGAAATATCTTGACAGTGGCGAGTGGCGAGAGAAGGACGAGGGAACGATGCCTGCTTGGTGAAGTGGGGCTGGCCAGTAGTGAATGGGTGAGCTCTCTTCCTCACTGGAGGATGAGCGTTCTTGGGGATACACCAGAATGGAAAGCAGGGATGCAATTTTCCTCATGGCCCTTCTCTGCCCAGCAAAGTGGCAGGCAGTTCTGCGGGGAGGAGGAAGAGGAAGAGGAAGAGGAGGAGGAGAAGGAGAAAGAGGAGGAGGAGGAGGAAGAGGAAGAGGTTTCCTTAGGGCTCTGCTGAGAATTGTGAAGGGAAGGGAAATCACGTCACCCTATATTATAAATGGAAAGAAGGATGACCCATGGGACATCTAGTTATTGTTAAAATTTCAGAAATACTTGTTTATTTTCTGGAAATTACCGGATAGTTATAAATACAGTTCAATCAATCTTTTTCTCACTCCTGACCAAAGATAATTGGTTATATGACAGCCAATGCTGGTTATTCGTACCGCTACCTTTCATGAGGACTTTAATGTAGACAGTGTAGGGAGGTGATAGCACCACAAATGGCCTCCAATAGCTTTTAAAAATCACATTAGATGTGAACTCCTAGCGGCATAAAAGCATTTTCAAGGACTTTTCCTAAGCCTGACTATGACAAACACTGCAGAGTCCTGAAGAGATCAAAGCAATCATCACAGCGGGTCGAGGATTCCCATTCAGACGGCTTCATTAATGCAAGATGTTCAATGACAAAACAATTAAATATTTCCAAGGTTGTTTTTAATAGCTTATGCAACCATCAAATGTGTGGGTATTATCCCCAGTATTCAAGACAGCCTGTTTTATTAACATTTTGCAATTCTTCCCCAGGGCTATGACAATATAAATTTTGGAAAGACAATTGATTTATTATCTGGCTAAAATAAGAATGCTGTAAAGGACACTGGACCAGAAGCTATTTTAGCAACCTGAAATTCCCATATAATTTCCCAACTTCATCAGAAAAAAAAATAACCCTTTCCAGAAGAGACTTTCTTATAACAAAGGGAATTAATTATTGTGTTATTGAAACCCAGTCTCAAGATTCAGTTTGTGGAAATTTTGTTAAGGTCATCTACAGAAATGAAGGTGAAAAAAAGGCAAAATATAGCAGCATCTTTCAGGTGTCTTGTTTTAGGTAGTGACCATCTTATCCTCTAGATTTTGTTGATTTATATTTTCTAATATCCCTCATTACTGGCCAAGATGCTGGGTATCTGTTCAACCCCAGATCATAGATTTCCCTCTCCCAACTTCATGTGAAATGGACCATTGCAGAGAGGGTACAGGTAGTCCTCAACTTACAACCATTTGTTTAGTGACCATTCCAAGTTACAACGGCACTGAACAAAGTGACTTATGACCATTTTTCAAACTTACAACCATTACAGGATCCCCATGGTCACCTGATCAAAATTCAGATGCTTGGCAATTGATTCAAATTTAGGACGGTTGCAGTGTCCCGGGGTCATGTGATCACCTCTTGCAACCTTCTGACAAGCGGCATCAATGGGGAAGCCAGATAAACTTAACAACTGTGTTACTAACTTAATAACGGCAGTGATTCACTTAACAACGGTGGCAAGAAACATTGTAAAAGGGAGGGGAACTCACTTAACTGTCTTGTTTAGCAACAAAAATTTGGGCTCTGCTGTGGTTGTAAGCTGAGGGCTACCTATATAAAGTTAACAGAAAATGTGTTTGCTTTTCCAAAATGCAGCCATTTTGATATAATTATTCAAAAGAATTCCAATGTAAGAACATTCTGTGGCAAGTAAGAGAAGAAACTGAAAGTGGGGTTTTCCTTGAATATATAAAAATGACCAAAACTGGAATAAATTTATTTATTTTTATTTTATTTATTGTTCACACTTTTATACCGCCCTATCTCCCTAGGGACTCAGGGCGGTTTACAGCCATATAAAAACATATATATATACAGAATAAAACATTAATTTAAAAAACTTATTACATAAGGCCGAATATTTAAAATAGAGATATAAATAATAAAACCCCATTAAAACCAGATTTAAAATGTAAACATTTAAAAATTTAAAAATTCTAGTCCAGTCCTGCGCAAATAAATAGATGTGTCTTAAGCTCGCGGCGGAAGGTTCGAAGGTCAGGAAGTTGGTGAAGTCCCGGGGGAAGCTCGTTCCAGAGGGTGGGAGCCCCCACAGAAAAGGCCCTTCCCCTGGATGTCGCCAGTCAGCACTGCCTGGCCGACGGCACCCTGAGGAGTCCCTCTCTGTGAGAGCGCACGGGTCGGTGAGAGGCATTCAGTGGCAGCAGACGGTCCTGTAAGTAGCCCAGCCCTAATTTCAGTGGGAGATTCTATTTTTTCTATCCCTAGCTTCCACATGCTCTTTAGAAGACCAGATCCTGAAGATGAAACTCAAATACTTTGGCCACCTAATGAGAAGGAAGGACTCACTGGAGAAGAGCCTAATGCTGGGAAAGATTGAGGGCAAAAGAAGAAGGGGACGGCAGAGAACGAAGTGGCTGAATGGAGTCACTGAAGCAGTCGGGCGTGAATTTAAATGGCCTCCGGGGGATGGTAGAGGACAAGAAGGCCTGGAGGAATGTTGTCCATGGGGTTGTGATGGGTCAGACATGACTTCACAACTAACAATAACAGCTTTCACAAGTTTATATTAGAAGGTTAAGAAAATAATCTGTACTACAGCCTGACCTAGGTTGAAGGCAGACACCATCTGAGCAGCCTAGCAGAAAGGTCTAGAGAAGGCCACTAAAAAAGTAATCTTGCTGAAAATAAAAAAAAGTAAAGAATAAAATGAGATAGCAGGTAGGTCTGATATGCTGTTAAGTGTTAAGTGCTACATCACATCAAAGAACAATGCACCTACTAACCTGCAGCATGCTTGACTGAGTAGTTAGAAATACTATTTCTTGCTGTCTACTGAGCACTGGAGTGGCTGCCCAGCAGATGCATCAGAACTACTACTAAACAACATGAAGTATAGTCATTTACACTGCAGATACAAAATTGAGCTTGGAACTGTTGACAAGCAAAGTTTGAACTTTAGGATAGAAACCATATTGTCACCAAAATTTGCAATTAAGGCCACAGGTGGCATGACATTATATATTCTGCAATATTGGGACTGTCGGTGAGTCAACAGCAGGTCAGAGGAGGAGCCGCTGCGGGACAGAGTTGACAGCTGCTCTATAAAAATTATGATTTAAATTGAGTCGATTTAAATCAAATCTTTTTACTAGTGATGTAAATCATGATTTAAATCGTGATTTAAATCAAATCCCACCTGCTTTGCAAGTCATAAAGTGGCGTTTTATCTGGGTAACTTTTTTTTTTTTTTTTAAAAAGAGCTTTATGAATCAACAGCTGTTAAACTACAAAACATGGAGAAAAGCACCTTTATTCGGATTTATAAAGATGCAGAAAGATTTGTATTAAAAGAAATACTTGTCTCAGTATCATTTGGGAAACTACCTTCAACATTGTGTTTCAGTTCTCATACAGTAATTCCAAGCCAGCATCCCCTGTGAAACTATAGAAGTGGAAACCCAGTTTATAATAGCAGCACATTGCTACTATTTTATTGATTGTTGTGAAAACATTTCCTATCTATTAAGAAACAAGGACAGCAAATATATTTTGCTATTTAAAAAAAACAACAACCAGCCTAGTATTCATTTTAAAATATTGGCTGTTCACATAGTTGCTACCACAGAGAGGTAACTGGGAGATGCTTAAATTTTCTTAAATGAAAAATTAGTGCAATTCACAGCTGGATGGTTATATTAAAAACCCTCTAGACAACAACTTTAAACTGCACATGTACATAGCTGATAATAATATTTTAAGGAACATATAGGAAGGAAGATAAGAATCCAACTTACTGTCCAAAGCATCTGTCTACCTACCCAATGATGTGTAAATTGGCAAAATATGCAAATATTTCATGTGACTCCTTTCAATTCTACTATTCCCACCTGCAGCAAAATGAATCGTGATTTTTACCAGTCCTTTTTTTTCTGCAGGGGATTCATAAAACTCTCCACAGGCAGCCCTGATCTTCCTTTCTGTTTCATCCTACATGTTGCGCCTGATCAGAAAGACCTTTAAATTTTAATGGGTATCAGTTAGGGATGTCCTTGCCTAGCCATGTTTTTGGCACTCAGCCCTGAAACAGTAAGTATTAGGCATGGAATTCTGGTCTCTTTGTCATCCCAGGGTTAAGTATACACAGGCCCAAATTCATTCACATCATCAATAGTAAAACCCTTCAGCTTACATTCCTTATGAGCATTTTAGGGAATGACTTTAAGGGAGTATTGAAGTGGCCTAGAGGTGGAGCTCTCGCCTCACCTTCAGGAGGTTGTGAGTTTGATCCTAGGTTGTTGTTGTTGTTAGTTGCACCGTTCCTCCAGGCCTTCCTGTACTCTACCATCCTCTAGAGTCCATTTAAACTCATGCCTACTGCTTCAGTGACTCCATCCAGCCGCCTCGTTTCTGTTGTCCCTTTCTTCTTTTGCCCTCAATCTTTCCCAGCATTTGGCTCTTCTCCAGTGAGTCCTTCTTTCTCATTAGGTGGCCAAAGTATTTGAGTTTCATCTTCAGGATCTGGCCTTCTAAAGAACAGTCAGGGTTGATCTCCTCTAGGACTGACTTGTTTGTTCAGCTTGCAGTCCAAGGGACTTGCAGGAGTCTTCTCCAGCACCAGAGTTCAAAGGCCTCAATTCTTTGGCGCTCAGCCTTTCTTATGATCCAACCTTCACAGCCATACATTGCAACTGGGAAAATTGAGAACTGATCCTAGGTAGAGGCAGATATTTCTCTCTCTGGGCACAATGAGAATATATCTGCTGAACAAAACTCTGCATTGGCAACAGGAAGGACATCCGGCCATTAAACATTCTGCTAGCTCCATTCAAGGGATTATGAGGTCTTTAAAAGGTGTGTGTCATTTCAAAAATGATGCAGACAAAATGTTTTGAATTTGTCTAACCACAGCACTTTCCTATTATTAATGAAAGAATCTATATCATGTTTAGCTCATTCATTCATTTTATATAGTCATCCCTCTCAAATACAGGCACTCCTCAGTTTACACGTAAATTTGAGCCCCAAAATTTCTGTTGCTAAGCAAGACAGTTGTTAAGTGAATTTTGTCCCCATTTGATGACCTTTCTCGGTTAGTTGTTAAATTAGTAACATAGTTGTTAATTGCATCTGGTGTCCCCACTGACTTTGCTTGTCAGGTCGCAAAAGGAGGTCACGTGACCTTGGAACACTGCAACTGTCATAAATATGAGTCAGTTGCCAAGTGTCTGAATTTTGATCATGTGACCCTGAGGAAGCTGCAATGGTCGTAAGCGTGAAAAACGATGATAAGTCACTTTTTTCAGGGCCATTGTAACTTTGAATGGTAACTACGCTAATGATGATTAAGTCAAGGACATGACTCTGGGAAGCTTATGATAATTTTTAAAAATCATTAAAAAAAAAAAAGAACAGCCATTAACACAACCAGGAAAAGGCTCCATCATACACACAGGGGCCCAAGATTGGGAATGTTAGGTTTTTTTCATGATCCTGAAAAAATTCTTTAAGAGTTACATTAAAAACACAAAGCCAATTAAACATGTACAGCATTACATTACAGAGAGTAATGTTTAACAGTGGTAACTCTACCGATGCATTCAGAAATAAATCCTATTTAAATCAGTGGGATTTTAGTATTAAGTATTTAGTAATTAAATACTTTGGTAATTAATTTAGTATTAAGCACAAAGGGCACCATAGGCAGAGAAGCCTGGAGAATTGATAGATCATTAAACCACCAATTTCAACACTCTGCCATGATATGCCTAAAGCACAATGGGATATGACATTCATTTATAATTTGAATAGTAGGCAGTGGAGCTGAATCCCAATTAAGTGGGCATCAGGTTGCAATCGCAGCACTATTTATTTTTTAATTAATTAATTAAAAATTAAATAATTGATTAATTTTACAGGGCTTATAGGCTGCTCCAGTCACCCCGAGCAGTGTACAATTCCATCTCTGTAACTTGGATTCCAAAGAAAATAAAACTAAAATAGAATAGAATAGAATAGAATTTTTTATTGGCCAAGTGTGATTGGACACATAAAGAATTTGTCTTGGTGCATATCCTCTCAGTGTACATAAAGAGAAAAGATACCTTCATCAAGGTACAACACTTACAACACTTAATGATAGTCATAGGCTACAAATTTAATGATACAACACACTGATAGTCATAGGCTACAATTAAGCAATCAGGAAACAATCAATATCAGTATAAATCGTAAAACTATAATTCAAAAATCTCATAAAACTACAATATTAAGACTTAGGCATTTCCTATTGCACTTGTTTCTAGTGCATTGGCAATTGAAATCTCCTAACAATTACCTCTACCATATCTACCCTAACAACTTTTGCTTCATCCACTGATTGCCTTTTCAAGCACTTTATATCAGGGAACATTGCATCAGGTCATGGTAGTCACTTCCATTTCATTTCATTATTATGCAATTATGACAAAGTAATTATCATTTTTCTACTTAGAGTGTTTTTATTTTACTTTGAAGCTGTGGTGGCACAGTGGTTAGAATGCAGTATTGCAGGGCTAACTCACGGCTCACTGCCAGGAGCTCAGTTCTGACTGGTTGAAGGTTGACTCAACCTTCCATCCTTCCGTGGTCAGTAAAATGAGGAACCAGATTGTTGGGAGCAATATGCTGACTCTGTAAATCACTTAGAGAGGGCTGTAAAAGCACTGGGAAGTGGTATATAAGTCTAAGTGCTATTGCTACTGTTATTTATCTCAGGTATCATCTGAAATGGCTCTCAAAGCATGGAATTTAGAAATCACAAACATCTCCTTGGTTGTATGTGAGAGAAGACAGTGCATGATAGTGCATGAGAGCCAGTTGGTCTAGTGGTTAAGGCACCAGGCTAGCAACCAGGAGACCGTGAGTTCTAGTCCCATCCCAGCCACTGGGGACTTTTGGCCAGTCACTCTCTCTCTCTCAGCCCACCTATCACATAGGATTGCTGCTGTGGGAAAGATAGGAGGCAGAAGGTGTTTTGGCTATGTTTTTTGAAGCCACATTGGCACAGTGGTTAGAATGCAATAGTGCAGGCTACTTTTACTGTCTGCCAGCTGCCTGCAATTTAGCAGTTCGAGTCTCCACAGCTCAAAATTGACTCAGCCTTCCATCCTTCCGAGGTGGGTAAAATGAGGACCCAGATTGTTGGAGGCAATATGCTGACTCTGTAAACAGAGGGCTGTGAAGCACTGTGAAGCGGTATATAAGTCTAAGTGCTATTGCTATGTTTGCCACCTTGAGTTATTTGTAAAAGTAATAAAACTGGGCTACAAATAAATCAATACATAAATGTTCAGATAAATAAATAAGAAATGTTCTCATAAGCCTATCATTTAAAACTCACAGTCTCTGTTTAAATCTGCCCCTGGCTTGTTGGGGGACTTTTTGGGCTAGTCCCTAGAGAAAAGTTAAATGTAAGAGTTTATTCTTACAGGCAATTAGTCAGCTCCAAGGTGAAGGAGGCGGTTAATTATCACAGTGGCAGAGACATCTCTCTTGGGGGCTTCATGTCTTTGATCGCCAGTGGGAGGCTGTGACATTCTTCCCAGTCTGGCCCCTGCAGAAACTACAGAGTCTTTGGTCTCAACCAACAGAGCTAGAATCAGAGGGCGTTTGCAAAGATGTGCAAGTTGCTCTCCAGAGAGTCTCTCTCTCTTTGATCAACTCTTTGCAATTCATGTGCTTTGTTGTTTCAAAAAGCTGTTTGGTAGGCTGCAGGTCAGTAATCCTGACCCCTCCTTCTCTGCCCCCTTAGTATTTGTCCCCTCCTAAATTTCAGTTTTGTTAAATTTCAGTTTTCATTCATCCCAAATTTCCCACTATTTCCCAGCTTAAGGGGCCAGTTTGATTTAGTGATTAAAGGCAACAGGCTAGAGAGCAGGAGACTGTTAGGCATGAAAATCAGAAGATATTTTCAGCTATTTTCTTTCTTTCTTTCTTTCTTTCTTTCTTTCTTTCTTTCTTTCTTTCTTTCTTTCTTTCTTTCTTTCTTCCCCCCCTCGGCTGAACCCATCTTACAGGATTGTTGTGGGGGAAAAGAAGAAAAGGAAGGAGTATTGTGTAAATTCGCTGCCTTGAGTTACTTATAAAGGAATAAAGGCGGGATTAAACAAAAAAAAAATCTAATAACTGCATTGAGCGGGGGATCTCGCGTTCCGAGGGAAAGAGAGAGGCGAGCCCTTACCTTCCCCGCTTTTTTTGCAGGATTCCAAGTACTGCTTCCCGCTCCTCTCCCCAAAAGCCACCCGATCGAGGTACCCATCCTTTATCCGCCTTCTCTTCCGATTTCTTTGCTAAATCACTCCAGGTTAAGCCAGAAGGGGAAGAATCAAGACAAGGGGGTGGGGGGGAAACGCGCCGCGCCACGCCGAGGTGGGGCGGGAGCAGGTGAGGTAAGGGCAAATACCTCTTAAGGGTGGGGGCTTCATTTTCGCAAACAGTCATGTGCGGCGGCCGCGCGCGCGGAGAAGAGGGAGGAAAAGGAGGAGGAGGCGGTGGCAGCACTGAGCTTGCGCAGTCAGGGGTGGGCCGTTCTGCTTGTTGCTGCCGCTGCTGCTGCTGCTGCTGCACCGATCGAGCGCTCTCGGTGCCGCTGCAGTTGGTGACTCGCTTTTCAGCACCTTGGAGAGCTCCTCAGCGCTGCGGCTTTATTTCCTTTGCAAGGAGGAAAGGAGCCAGAGGGAAAAGGATAAGGCGCGGCATAACCTCTTCGGTTCTCCCGATATCCCCACAAGAAAGACAGAGAGTGAGTGAGTGAATGAGAAAGAGAGACCTGGAGGGACCGAACCGGCCTCCCTGGATGAAGAGTAAGCTGGCGGGCAGCAGCCTTTGATCTCGCTCTCCTTCTCTCCCTAGCAGCTGAACCCGCCTGGGGAGGCAAGAGTTAAAGCCATAAACCCACGTAAGCTTGGGGAAGACAGCGGCGGTGCGTTCTCCGCCGTCCGCTGCCTCCGCCGCTCTTCGTTGAAGGCTCCTTTCCTCCACCCCCCACCCGATCGGCTGGTGATCTTCTCGCTCCTTTAGCTGCGATTGCGAAAGCAGGCAGGAGGAGCCGGGGAGGCATTGAAGGAAGGGCGCCAGAGCAATCCGTCCGGGCTTTTGTGCCGCTGCCCCAGTTGTCTCGTTCTCACCCGCCGAGTGCGGGCACTAGTCTGCGGCCAACATGCTGGACCCGTCGTCCAGTGAAGAAGAATCCGATGAGATCGTGGAAGAGGAGAGCAGTAAGGAAGTGCTGGCCCCAGCAGCCTCGGGAGCTCGGCTCTCTCCCAGCCGGACCAGCGAGAGCTCCGGGGGCGGCGGTGGCGGGAGTAGCGGCGGGCTGCAGCCCAGCAGCCGGAGCGGGAGCAGCGTCCGGCCTTCCAGCCCGAGCCCCTCGGTGGTGAGCGAGAAGGAGAAGGAAGAGCTGGAAAGGCTGCAGAAGGAGGAGGAAGAGAGGAAGAAGAAGCTGCAGCTTTACGTTTTCGTCATGAGGTGCATCGCCTACCCCTTCAATGCCAAGCAGCCCACCGATATGGCACGGAGGCAACAAAAGGTAAAGTCTTGCTAAGGGGAACAATAGAGGTAGGCAGGCTGGCGAGGCAACCTGACCTGCCCAGTGAAATATCTGGGGAGGGTCCGAGGCATCTGGGTATGAAGAAGTCAGAATTCAGAATCAGGACAAAGAGTGGGGACCGCGGAAAGTTTCTCCAAACAGACTGTGTCCGGGACCCTTTTCTTTGCAAGTTTTTCTGCAGGTTGAGGGGCAGTGCTTGGTAACCAGAGAGTTTATGTAGTGCTGTGAGATCAACTCTCTTTACAAGATCCTCTGGAGGAAGGTTGTTAGCACTCCCCAAAGCTCAAGGGAAAAGCAACTTGTATTTGGTGTGTGTGTGTGAGAGAGAGAGGGAGGGAGAGGGAGTGACAGAGAGAGAGAGAGAGAGAGAGAGAAAGAGAGAGGGAGGGAGGGAAAAAGTCTGGCACCTCTGTGAGATCTCATTCCCTGGGAGTTAAAAACACCTCAAACATTTGCTGGGACTCTAAGTCTGCCCCCTGGGTAGCAGCTATTCTCTGGCTGAGAGTAGGGCCGATGCTCTTGCCAAGTCAAGGTCTGAAAGCAGCTCTCCTGGTTCAGGTCCATCGGTTTGTCCACGGGGATGGAACCTGAGCAGAGGCTGGGTGGCGTCTGCAGCAAGAGAATGCAGCAGGAGCCAAGGAAGCTGGAAGGACATCAGGGGGACACAAGGCCTCACATCCATGGGAATCGTAGTACTTTCTGGGAGAGGCAGAGAGTAAGCTGGAACCCCGGAGAGTTGGGGAGGGAGTGTAAAACAAATCCTCAGCAGGACCAAGAAGTCCAAGCGTTACTGGTTATTGCATCGGCAGCATTCATGTCAGCGAGAGGTCAGATGACCTATTGCCTTTCTTGGCTGCTTTTCCCCTTGTGGCCTTACATAACTGCAGCTAATGCTAAAAGAGGGAGTTGGCATTTTGCTCCAATCTCTGTATGCCAAAGGAGAAGAAAAGCAGTGGGTTAGAGGGAGCTTTGAGACTTATCCTTTGTCCTCTGCCGTTCCCAAAGAGTTCCCCGTTTTTCTCAGGATTTTCCTGGGAGAAATGGCCAATCCATGGCTCTCCTGGAAGGTTATGCCGATACACTGACCTGCTGTGCTTATGCCATGGAGAGAACCAATTATTTCTGGGATGTTTCTGTGTCCTTGCTGAAGATACTCTAGGCATAACACTTCTTGCTGCAGTGTTTGATCTCTAACAATAGTGGAACATGTTTCACATTAGTTCACTTCACTTCTTCTCGTCCCCCTCCCTTTGAAAGCAGCCTGCACAGATGGGTCCTGCAAAATTCTATGGCCAGACACAGCAATGCCTGTAGAGTTAAGTCTTGTGATCTTGATGGCTCCTAGTAGTAAACATACAGTACACATACACTAAATTTAAATAACACCGAAGAAGCTGTAAAAACTAGAATGATCCAAAAGGGGAATGTAAAGGTTCATATATTTGATGCTTCACTGCTATCCATTCTTTCTGGGGGAAACATGTTTAAAATATCTGTATTTAATTCTATATTCCATAGGATTGGTATTTTCTACTGAACAGTTGGTCTTTTGAAAATAAAAAGTGATTTCATATTAGTTTTTTGTTTGGTATGTCCTAGAAACAAAGCAGAAACGAATGCTGGAGGGTTTTTACATTTGAAATCAGACTTAGGTAAGGAAAAACAATAAATGATTTCCCCCAAGGTCAGCCAATGAATTTGTGGCATATTTTTATCCTAGGATGTCTTACTGTCGAACTCAAAGTAACATTCCAGTTACTATTAAAAAGTTAATATTTGTGGCCAGTAAGTCTCACTGAACGAAATGGGATTTTTGTGGGGAGGAAGTACATATAAGGTAATAACTTTTATAGCGAAAGTCTGGGATATAAGGGAAACTTTCCACTGATATATTGCAAAGCCATCGTTCAGAGAAGACTTTTCCACTATTAATTAGACCAAGGTATGAACTGTTTACATTAAGATGCTGGGACGATGATTGTTTACATCCCTTCAAATTGCTATCAAAATAAATGAGAGAACATTTAAAAAAAAAAAGAAAAATAGCAAATTCTTCTGTTGTCTGTCCCAGTCTTTGCCTTGTAAACAGCCATAGACATGAAAACATTGGATTTATATTCTGGTACCCACGTAAGTGTTTGCAGGGCAGAAAGCTGAGTAATCCCACTGCTTGGCCTGCAAAGTATGTTTGTGCTCATGTGTATTTTTTTTTTTTTTGAATGAATAACAGCTTCCTATTAGGATATACAGAAATGCGCTTCTCCAATCATAATGCTTAACATGACCGATGGGATGGACTGAAAGGAAACTACTAGCAAACCCATGTCTTAAAATGGAGAAAACTAATTCAAAATTAAAGAGAAAGGCATTCAGGTAGACTCTGACACAGGCAGAGTCACTTGTTTTGTGAAACGGGTGACTCTATAAGATAGATAGATAGATAGATAGATAGATAGATAGATAGATAGATAGATAGATAGATAGATAGATAGATAGATACAGTGGTGGGATTCAGCCAGTTCGCACCACTTCGGGAGAACCGGTTGTTAACTTTCTGAGCAGTTTAGCAAACTGGTTGTTGGAAGAAATCATTAGGGTAGAGAACCAGTTGTTAAATTACTTGAATCCCACCACTGGATAGATAGATAGATGATACTGGAATAGATAGATAGATAGATAGATAGATAGATAGATAGATAGATAGATAGATAGATAGATGATACTGGTATAGATAGATACATAGATAGATAGATAGATAGATAGATAGATAGATAGATAGATAGATAGATAGATAGATAGGCAGGAAGGCAGGCAGGCAGGCAGGCAGACAGACAGACAGACAGTCAGACAGACAGACAGATTTAATTTGGCAACCAATGAGAAGGACACCTCTCAGTTTTAAGGGAATATTTGAGGAAATGAATTGGGCCCAGGAGAATCAGGAAATTCTTTAGCCAACTATGGAACTTACTCATCAGATATTAATTCAATCTAACTCACACGGTGATAAGATTTTAAAAAATGGTGACTTAAAAAAAGAGTATCACTTTGAGCATCCTGAGGAAAAACAGGATATAAACGTGACAAAAATTTATCTGTCACAGATAAATTTGGGTGAATGTTTTTGCCAAAGAAATCCAGGAAACTTATGGCTGCCTCTTCCCATATTCCTATTTTCCAGTCAAATGAATCTCTAGTGCATTTGGGTTTTTTTTATAATTATTGTCCTACCAAATACAAAAAAATCACATTTAGATTCAATTACTCTTTGAAAGTCTAATTCTGAGGAATGTAGATTAGTTTTATTTCTGCCAATGACCTTTCTATACCAAAATGACTCTAGGACATATTGATGAGGATGACATTCATTCAGCTCTGTCACGCCACAAAGCTATTATTAGTTCATTCAAGCATGAGGAAGTGGGAAAGCATATCAGGTCGACGCAGTTTGAAGATTTTGATGTGGACAGAAAGCCAGATTCTTACATATGTTTCTTAGCTGTGTGTCAGACCCTGATAATAATACCAATTAAATTTTATATCCTTGTCTTGGAATGCCTGCATTGTGCAATAATATGTTATGGCAAAGTTATATTTTCTCCATTCATATGTTCTTCGTGTTGGGTAGAGAAAAATAAAAGGTGGAACATTCATTAGGTTTTGCAAAAATAATAATAATAATAATGTGGTGATGAACAAAACGGATCAGAAAATTTGGCCTCCATATTTTGGAAGACTTTGATTCAAAGATCTGATAAACCATGATCATTGATTGGCCTTGACTTGCAATTTGTAAAGTCGAATGTTACCTGTTGTGTTGGGCTGCTGTAAGAAGGAGGAGGGGGAAATGCTATATCTACCATGTACATTGTGTAGCTGAACAACAGTCATGTTCAACAAAAGTCAATCAGGTCATGGTGAAATGAGAACTAGCATTGTCAGAAGCAAAGAGCTCAGGAAACTTGACCAGGGGGAAAAAAGCAATGTTGAACAACATGAATATACTGTATGTATCCTTGTACTGAATCAAAACAACAATAATACAATTCATATCTCAAAGTGCTGTCTAATCTAGCTAATTGTAGTTCTTCAGGGTTTTTCAGATATTTTTCCCTTCAGGTCAAATATGAGGTTTCTTTTAACTAGAAAAATGAGAGGTTGACTTTAGGATATTACATGCAGGATGCATATGTGCATGACTTATTTATAAAATCATTCATAAGGGTTGCAGTTTGAATTTGATTCCACATCTCCTTTGGAGTACAAGAGCAAAAATAGAGCATCTATCTGTACCCCTTTAAAATAGCCACATTTTCCCCTGGGATCAGAAGCTGCTAGCCAAATGTGGGGGAAAGATGCAGCTGCTTTAATAAGTTGCAGACAGCTGCTATGTTCATGCATTTACAAGGCTACTTTTAAATCCAAAAACAGTGCACAGCTCTAAAAGGGATGTTAATCTGTTCATTTCTGTTTTTAAGACAGGCGATCTTTCTTACCGACAAATTAAAAAGTGAAATGAATTCACTTTGTGGTTTTCCTATGGTGTACCCAGTGTTACATTTCTTTTATCCCAATCAATCAAAGTTTGGACAAGCTGAATGGTATTTTTTTTTAGATATTTTAATAGGGATTGTGATGAGAGCTCATGTGCTGTTTCAAACAGATTGATTTTAGAAATATATTTGCTACAGTAAAATGACTCATTTGTTCCAGATCCACTTGGAACTGTTGACAGAGATTTTAGTATTCTGAGACAGAGTCTTGGCTTTGTTTTAGTCAGGTTTTTTTTTCTCCTACACATAGCTTTCTTCCCTTCCCCACCCAAATTAAACAGTCTCTCCCAAGGAAGGCAGCTTTTGACACATGAGCACACAATTGCTAAGCAGCAGTTACACTGTTGTGCTTATTGATTAGGGACATGCCACCGAATAGTGCAATTTAACTTCTTGTCTCCTTTAGGCAGACAAGGATTACGGTCCTTCGCATCAGTTGCAGGTTTCTTAATTTATCAGGTACTTACTAAATTCATGCTCTAACTCTCCCAATACGTAGCACTCTGTATTGCTCGCAGCCATACAGTACTGATAAAATACAACATGCTAATGAAACATTGGAGAAAATAAATTTAAAAAGACATTTACACCTATTTAAAAGCTGCTTGGTTTTTTTTTGTTTAAAGACATCTTAAAACCAAACCACTTGTTGGAATAATACAATTTCTTCCTCCGGGCAAAAAGAACAACAAAGAGAAGGGAAGGAAATTCCAGAATTAGAGACCAACCACCAAGAAAGTCCTTTTTTGTGTTGCTGCCAAATGGGACTCAACAGATGGTGGGACCAAAAGAAGGGTTTAAATTCTTGGGGAGGTTAACCCTGAGCAGACCCCTTCTTTCAAAAACAACAACAACAACAACAACAACAACCCTACATGATGCTCTAAGAGAGGGGTGTCAAACTCACGTTGTCACAGCTGCATCATGTGATGTAGCAGGACTTTCCCTCCCTTTGCTAAACTGAGTGTGGGCCAGCGACAGGTTTCAGCAGGTTCTGACCAGTTCTGGAGAACCGGTAGTGGAAATTTTGAGTAGTTCGGAGAACCGGTAGTAAAAATTCCGACTGGCCCCACCTCCATCTATCCCCTGCCTCCCAAATCCCAGCTGATCCGGAGGAAATGGGGATTTTGCAGTAAGCTTCCCCTGAAGTGGGATGGGAATGGAGATTTTACAGTATTCTTCCCCTGCCATGCCCACCAAGCCATGCCCACCAAGCCATGCCACGCCCACCAAGCCACATCCACAGAACCGGTAGTAAAAAATTTTTAAACCCACCACTGGTGTGGGCATGGCCAGTGCATGATGCATCTGGCTTGTAGGCCAGGAGTTTGTCAGCCCTGCTCTAAGGCGTGCAACATCCTTTAAGTCAGGGGTCTCCAACCTTGGCAACTTTAAGACTTGTGGACTTCAACTCCCAGAATCCCTCAGCCAGCTGGCTGAGGAATTCTGGGAGTTGAAGTCCACAAGTCTTAAAGTTGCCAAGGTTGGAGACCTCTGCTTTAAGTCATAATCATGAATTGCACCTCTAAAGGATTATGGGCAAGTGAAAGGAATGATGAGATGAATTGAAATGGTCATAAATGAAGCACTTGCTTTATGTTATGAACCATAGTTCCTGATGAATTAAATCAAGTAGTTTTCAGTCAAAAAAAAAAAAGGGAAAACTGAATAAAATTACTCTCTAATTCCCCGTAGTGAAACACTAAAGAGTTTGTTTGAGAAGCATAACAGCTAAGTGGGAAATCAACTTTAACCAGGAGTTTTTCTACAGTTGTCCAGCTATAGTAGAAGGGCTATATTCTCTGTATGAAACTGCTAAGCTTAGCTCTGGCAGGAGGCAGCGCTTGGAACTTCCTCTAAATCAGAGCTGGAGAAGCTCTTGGACGAGAGGCATCAGAGGAAAAAAAAACAAAACCAGAAATTCCAGTTTCCTCTTTAAAAGTACCTTTGAGTCCTCTGAATCCCATGGAATGCCATTATGGATTGTCAGCATCACTACCCCAACTGAGATTCTTGCTAGTTTTTTCAGCGAAAAATGGAAATTTTCTCAGATTTGACATTTGTAAAAGTAGAACGAATTTTCATGGATAATAAAACTTTCTTCTCATAGTCTGCTAAAAACAAAACAAAAACCTGTCATAATGAGTTGTCAATTTTCCTCTACAATATTGATTTCTTCAATGTTTTACTTCATCAGCTCAGCATGTGTTCAGAATTTATTTATTTATTTATTTACTGTATTTCTTCCTATCCTGCCCTTTATTAGTTATACAAATAATTCAAGGCGGCAAATATTTTCCAACACGCTTTCCTCCTCCTAGTTTCCCCACAACCCTGTGAATATGGGTTGTGACTGGTCCAAAGTCCTCCAGCTGGCTTTCATGGCTAAAATGGGACTTGAACCCAGGGTCTCCTGCTTACAGAGAGTCCTCAACTTATCACCAAAAATGAACCCAACATTTATGTAGTTAAGTGAGACATTTTTTTTTATGAAAAAATTTTTTTTGGACAGACGTACATAAAAACAGCTTCAATACAAATACAAACAGTGCGTCGGTTGGTTGGTTACAAATTTTTTGTGCAATTTCACCATCTTTATAACGTATAATTTATCTAATTTTACATTTTACCAATCTAATATATATCCAAATGTTTTAATCAATTAATCATTTATTAAACTATAAGTGTTTCCTGCCTCATTTCATATAAATTGTTCTAAATTTTATATTAATTATATTGCATCATTCATTTCATCATCTTGAATCAGTATGTCTTTCGACAGTTCTTACTTTATAGAAACCTCTATCAAACTTCATTTACATATTTTTTTATCTAACCATTGATAAAATAAATCCCATATCTTATAATATTGTTTATCTTCCTGTTTTCTAATTTCAAATGTCAATTTACTCATTTCAGCACATTCCATTATTTTCTTAATAACTTCATCTTGTGTTGGTATTTTCTCATTTTTTCCAATTTTTAGCAAACACAATTCTAGCCGCTGTTACTACATTCACAATCAAATATCTCAATTCTCTATTATAAGTTTCAGGTGTGATTCCCAGTAGAAAAACCTCTGGTTTAAAGTCTATGTGTTTTTTTTATCATTTTTTCCATCCACGTGTGGATTTTAGTATGTTTAGTTTAAGTGAGACATGTCCCATGCTTGTCCCATGTTATGACCTTTCTTGCCACAGTTGTTAAGTGAATCACTGCAGAGGATGAGTTAATAACCCAGTTGTTAAGTGAATCTGACTGTCCCAATGACTTTGCTTGTGAGAAGGTCACAAAAGGTGTTCCCATGACCTTGGGACATAGCAATGGTCGTAAATATGAACCAGTTGCCAAGCATCTGAATTTTGATCACAGGATCATGGGGATGCTGCAAAGGTCGTAACTGTGGGAAACGGACATAAGCTACATTTTTCAGTGTCATTGTACCTTCGAACGGTCACTAAACAAACTGTTGTAAGTTGAGGACTAACTGTAGTAGGCTAGTGCCTTAACAATTATTTATTTATTTTATTATTTAAATTTTTATACCGCCCTTCTCCCGAAGGACTCAGGGCGGTTCACAGCCAGATAAAAAATACACAATAATACAATATAAATACGATATTGTAGTATCTATAATTAGACCAACTGGCTCTGCCATATGACAACCTTCATTTCTCCACCATTTTTTATTTATTTATTTACATTTATATCCCGCCCTTCTCCGAAGACTCAGGGCGGCTTACAGTGTGTAAGGCAATAGTCTCATTCTATTTGTATATTTACAAAGTCAACTTATTGCCCCCCCAACAATCTGGGTCCTCATTTTACCTACCTTATAAAGGATGGAAGGCTGAGTCAACCTCGGGCCGGGCTTGAACCTGCAGTAATTGCAGGCTGCTGTGTTCTAATAACAGGCTTCTTACAGCCTGATCTACCACGGCCCCTAATTTGAAAGATACATAAGACATTTATAGAATACCCATAAGTAACCCCTGACCTTCCAGGTGTTTTTGGAGTACCTTTCCCATGTTCCCTATCCAGTGGTGGGATTCAGCTGGTTTGCACCAGTTTGGGCGAACCGGTTGCTAAATTACCACCACCCCCACTATCAAAGTGGATCCTGGGCACTGCGCTGCAATGGAGAAACAGGCAACGGAGCAGCCGGTGCGAGGGAAGGAGAAGGCTGCTTTCCCTCTTTCTTCTCCCTGCTCCTCCTCCTTCGCTAGTGCTGGCCGCTCCGTTGCTCATTTCTCCATTGCAGCGCAGTGCCCAGGATCCACTTTGATAGAGAAGGGTGGGTGGGTAATTTAACAGCCTGTTTGCCCAGGGTCAGGTTGGGCCACACCTCTCATGACAGCCAACCTGACCAGAGGTGGGTTTCAGCAGGTTCTGACCAGTTCTGGAGAACCGGTAGTGGAAATTTTGAATAGTTCGGAGAACCGGTAGTAAAAATTCTGACTGGCCCCACCTCCATCTATTCTCTGCCTCCCGAGTCCCAGCTGATCGGGAGGAAATGGGGATTTTGCAGTAAGCTTCCCCTGGAGTAGGGAGGGGATGGAGATTTTACAGTATCCTTTCCTCTGCCATGCCCACCAAGCCACGCCCACGGAACCAGTAGTAAAAAAAAATTGAAACCCACCACTGCACCTGACCCTGGGGGAACCAGTTGTTAAATTATTTGAATCCCACCACTGTCCTTATTCATCGGTCTACATCAGGGCTGTTGAACTCGTATTCCGCAGGCTGGATGCATCACGCCCTGGCCACACCCACACCTTGTTTAGCGAAGGAATCACGATATATCACATGACGCCGCCGTGACAATGTGAGTTTGACTCCCCTGATCTACTTGATTTAGAGTGCCTATCTTCTAACAAAAGATTGTATTAGGAGTGAATAGAGGCTAATAGTCAGGTTGCAGATCATATTCCAGGAAAATGACACACATTCTCCAAAGAATCCTTCCATATGGAGTGAGTGGTCAAATAAGACACAATGTAGGTAAATGACATAAGCTACTTTTATGCTTTCTGGGAGTCCTATATTTCATGAGCTCTTGGAAACCTCAGATTAAATCATTCCTGAAATGTGAAAGCTGAACTAGATGGACCTTAATTTGGTTCTACAAAAACATTCTTATGTACCAACTTTATAAAACCACATTCTATTTTGTGATCATGTAAAATCCCTTGCTCTCCAACTACTAGATGTTATGTGAACAAAACGTAAAATACTAGCAGTGCAATAATGTAATTACATGCACTTTGAATAAATGCTGACAGCAAATATTAAAGGATTGTGGAAATGTTAGAGATTACCACTTACATCAGCTTTGTAATATTCATAATTTATCCTTTAAAAATAGGGAAAAGCTATTTCTTTAATGGACTTGCTTTTGAAGTATGCATATTTCTCATCTGCTGAGAATGTTTTTTGACTAGAGGGAGGATAATCCACTCTAAAATATGTAACAGGCAAGATTGGTTATAGATGCGGGAACTTTACTAATGTGCACAATTGTCTTGAGCCTTCAAAGAGAAAACATAGCAGCCAGCAAGGGGATTGCAGGCTGTTGAAATAACCTATCGCTAAAGATTTTCATAGTCGTCCTAATTGTCATAATCATCAAAGCACTTAAACTCTACACTCATCACTAATGCATTTCAAAAGGATTTACTTAAATAAAAATATAAATAGGCTATAGTGGGGAAAAAAATCCGAGAGGATAGGAAGAGGTGCAGTAATGTACCAAAGCAAATTATAAGGCCAACTGGTAATAGTTTGGTTTCTGGGATCTAGTTTCTTCTCTGGGTTAATAAACGCTGTAAATTTAAGTACTGTTTGCAAACTGGCTGGGGCTCTTCATAGTTAATGCTGTAGGTTTGTTTTTGTTTTTTGTTTTTTTTTAAATCCAGAATTGGATGTTGAAAGCATGGAGTTAACTGAACTATTTAATTAATTGGGAGACACAGAAGTGCAACCTCCTTCTCAAATGGCTCATTCAGCTGCTAGCGATGATCTGCTTCATTGCAATATTGGGGGATGAATTTCCTCCAAGATAAAACAGCTTCAAGATATCTTGGATATGGCTCTGTCTCTCTCTCCCTCTCCCTCCCCCCACACTCTCTCCCAGTCTCCCCTTTCCAACCAGTCCCAACAGAAAGAGAGAGAGGAAGGGTGGAAGAGAGAGAGGGAGAAAGGGAGAGAGAAGTGGAAGGGAGGGGAGGGAGGGAGAGGGAGGGAGAGGGGCGAGGGGAGGGAGGGAGGGAGCGTGGGAGAGAGAAAGAGCATTTTCTATAATTTATGGCTTGGTTCACTTAACATGTTTTGCTCTGAAGGCTTCCCCTGCCTATTCACAGAGTTGTGTGATCAGAATTGCAGAGGCTGGTCTAGGATGTGGGCAGTGAATGAACTAACCTGTTCCTGTTTTTGTTTTTTTTTGCTGGAGAGTGGATTGATGGTCCAATGATCCACCCCTGTTTGATTTCATATTCATAGTTGCTGCTGGGGGCTGTTGATTGTGACATATAGAGACAGACCACCTTTGTTAGGAGGGATCATTTCTTCATATTTAAAACCTCACCTTACTATCTAGAACAGGGGTGTCAAACTTGATTACATTGAGGGCCGCATCAGGGTTATGTTTGACTTGGGGGGCCAGGGAGCCATGGCCATGGCTGCAGGAGACCATCGTGGTCAAAAACGGAGCCAGGGTGGGCTGTGTGCAGCTTCCCCGAGCTCTGTTTTCACTGACAAAGGGTTGCAGGAGGTCATCAGGGCTGAAAATGGAGCCTGGTGATAAGTATGAAGCAATAGCTAAGCTTCTGAATTTTGATCACATGATCATGAGGATGCTACAAAGGTTGTAAGTATGAAAAATGGCCATAAGTCACCTTTTTCAGGGGCGTTGTAACTTTGAATGGTCACTAAATGAACTGTTGTAAGTCGAGCACTACCTGTACTCCTAGTCTAGTAATTCAAGGCATTCAAAATAGATTCTGGTTCCTTGACTGGGAATAACGACGATGTATGCTGAACCTCTTTAATAATGGATCAGCTGTTCATTTATTTCCAGTTAAAGACTGAAGGGAACATTTTAAATATATATTAAATATGCACTAATCCCCATTTATTGACAAGGCCTGCAATTAAAAACGTATTTTGGGACGAGCGATTGAGCAATGCCACAGTTTGAGGGACCACTATCAGCAGCACTCTTCAATGAAATTGGAAAGGAGGGGAACAATTCATATATTGGGGGGTGTCATCCAGTGGTGGGTTTCAAATTTTTTTACTACCAGTTCTGTGGGTGTGGCTTGGTGGGAATGGCATGGCTTGGTGGGCGTGGCAGGGGAAGGTTACTGCAAAATCCCCATTTCCTCCCAATCAGCTGGGACTTGGGAGGCAGAGAATAGATGGGGGCGGGGCCAGTCAGAGGTAGTATTTACCGCTTCTCTGAACTACTCAATATTTCCACTACCGGTTCTCCAAAACTGATCAGAACCTGCTGAAACCTACCTCTGGTATCATCTCTCTCAGTCTGGTATGAAGCAGTGTCTTAACAAGCTTTAGAATGCCTTTAGCGTTGTTTGGTAAAACTAAGGAAATCTGAGTTGGGTTTGACATTATTATTCAGAGCGTAAAGCTTCTTCCCTGTTTTTTGAAAGATAAAAGTTGACTCATCTCTTCTTCCCCCACCCCCCCAGATGAGGTCGGAACCATTCAGTCAAAGTGGATGATTAATCAGAACTTGTAGGCAAGAAGTTAGATTACTTTAGGGAAGATGTTAGCCGTGGCATCAGGAAATCATGTTATTCCAACACAGTATAAAAGAGAGTAGGTTTCACATGGCAAGAAGCAGATTTTTCTTATAATCAGTTGTGAGAAATAGGTGTCTAGAGAAATTGGCACAAATAATTCACAAATGGTATTCAGGCACTATTGCCTGGATTACTTTTGTTGGTTTTCTTGCTGGGATTTAAATACATATGCAACATTTCATATATATATATTTTTTAAAAAAATCTAGACAAATTTAGTGATGCCTCTGGTGATGTATCATTTTAAACCAGAGCCAATTTCATTCAGTTCTCTCATGTTGAATGAAAGCGCGCTAAGCATGAAATGCCATGTTGGAGATAGACAAGGTGAAAATATTCCAGCCGTTCCTTTTACAGCAACCTTACCCAGCTTAACGTAACTGCACTTTAAATATTTACCCTTCTCCATCTTGAGAAAGCAACAAACCAAAAATGGGGAATGCAAATAAATTACCTTTCAGCCCAAGTTTCTGGTGAATTGTTTTAATATGACTGTGTTGTGGGTTAGCAGTTAATCATTTATCATGAATTATTGTCTTAGAGATATAATCAATAAAACAATTGCACTGTAAACACTTCTTGAGGCTATTCTTTTATCCACGGAACAGATTTCTCTCTTGTAGAAGATTATTTATAGCTCTAGTCCACATATTGCATATCTGCATTGCATTCTTAAGCTTCTCCTATCCTGTATTAATGCCACCTTGATTTTAAGCCGTCTTAAGAAAATACTGTCAGGATTGGAAAGCTTCAGCAAGCAACCTGCCAGGTGTTCAATCTGGATTGCCAGTTGTTACAGAGAGAGGGGAGGGGGAGGGAGGAAGAGGGAGAGGGGAGAGGGAGGGAGGGAGGGAGGGAGGGTGAGAGGGGAAGAGAGAGAGAGAGAGAGAGAGAGCGCACAAGATCATCTATGGGATAGCTGTGAATAATATTCTAGGCATCTATCTATTGGGTAAAGATAAGATAACTTTAATTTTTTTAATGCCCATATTAAAAATGAAGTTTTGTTGCCTGCTCTTGAGAGAAAATGTATATTTACCCAAACACATACATAACATATATATTCACATACTATATTATTTACAGACCCCTCGCATCCTGGACATAAATTGTTTCAATTCCTACCCTCAAAACGACGCTATAGAGCATTGCACACCAGAACAACTAGACACAAGAACAGTTTTTTCCCAAATGCCATCACTCTGCTAAACAATTAATTCCCTCAACACTGTCAACTATTCACTAAGTCTACATTACTGTTACTATTAATCTTCTCATCATTCCTATCACCCATCTCCTCCCATTTATGACTGCATGACTGTAACTTGTTGCTGTATTCTCATTATTTATATTGATTGTTTCCTAGTATGGTTTGATTGTTTATTTGTACCCTATGACTATCATTAAGTGTTGTACCTTATGATTCTTAATGAATGTATCTTTTCTTTTTATGTACACTGAGCATATCCACCAAAGTCCTGCTAGATATATTTCGAAACCTCCTCCCAGACAGGAGCAACAGAAACAGGCTGTAAAGTGGGTGTGTGGGGTCTCTAACAATGCTTTGAGCTCTTAGCACTTATAAGCAGTATCTTGAATAACGGGAAGTGAGCGTCCTATAATCATCTCGGCTGTCCTTACCACTCTCTGTATCGACCTTCTATCTGAGGCACTGCTAAAAGGTAAAGGTAAAGATTCCCCTCGCACATACGTGCTAGTTATTCCCGACTCTAGGGGGCGTTGCTCATCTCCGTTTCAAAGCCGAAGAGCCAGCGCTGTCTGAAGACGTCTCCATGATCATGTGGCCGGCATGACTCAACACCAAAGGTGCACGGAACGCTGCTACCTTCCGACCAAAGGTGGTCCCTATTTTTCTACTTGTATTTTTTACGTGCTTTCGAACTGCTAGGTTGGCAGAAGCTGGGACAAGTAATCACTGTCCATTTTGAAGGCAAAGCAGAAAATGGAAACCTGAGAGTTCACAAGGTTGATGCTATATGGAACAAAACTGAATCTGGATCTTCTGCTTTGGATACCATAAAGCCCCCTCCCAGAAGGTAACAAGGAAAACAGGTCATGAAGTGGATGTGTAGCATCCCAGATAACCCTGTGGAAAAAGTCTCCTGACTGGATGGCTCCAATCAAAGTGATAGAGGAGTGATCTTCTTGATTAGTTGGGGTAAGTTTGATTATATGCCTTGTCGGGAAGTTGAATCATCCAGGCTGTTAACCCAGCCACCTGTGGATTAGACCTATGCTCCTTTTGATTAGTGAAGGCCTCCTGGAAGATGACATATTATTGGGCTCATGTAGCGATAGCTTCATTGAAAGGGGAGGGGGTGATTCCACCTGCAGTGAAGGAGGTGGTGGTATTTCCTCTCCTCAAGAAGACATTGCTCAGAAATCCATTATCCATCTCTGGGCATTTTTAATTCAGCTTTCAGCTTTTACTTTTTTGAGAAGGTTGTCAGAAAGGGGAGAAAATGGATTATCTAGACCAGGAGTCTCCAACCTTGGCAACTTTAAGCCTGGAGGACTTCAGCTCCCAGAATCCACCAGCCAGGAAAGCTGGCTGGGGAATTCTGGGAGTTGAAGTCCTCCAGGCTTAAAGTTGCCAAGGTTGGAGACCCCTGATCTAGACCATTTTCAATCAGATTTTAGGTTGGGACATCGTACAGAGATACCATCAATATCTCTGTTGATTCTGATACCATCATCTGCAGGAATTATGGGTGATGGAGGGGGGGCAGGGTTTATTTATAATGTCCAACCAACAGAACACTGTTTGTTTGTATGTCTTTCTTAACTTTCAGCTCCCGAACAAGAGTAGGCAGCAACTATGGCCAGAAACGTCTTTGCCCAGATCCAATGAGGCTGTGCAGATGGTTGACAACTAACTCATATTTATGATGATTTCAGTGTCCTGGGGACATGTGGTCCCCTTCTGACTAGCAATGGGGAAGCCTGATTTATTTAACAACTGTGTTTACTAACTTAACAACTGCACTGATTCATTTAGCAATTGTGGCAAGAAAAAACTCACTTAACAATTGTCTCACTTAGTAACATAAATTTTGGGCTCAAATTTTGGGTGATCCTAAGCTGAGGACTACCTGTGGAAGAAGCCACAAACCCAACTTTCAATTCAGACGAAGAAAATATGGTCTTAAAGTTCTATTCACGCTGCTCTAAGGATAAGTAGAAGACATTGTTTGTTTCTGTCTGCCAAAAATGATTTGTTCCCCTTATTTATGGAGAAGGAAACTTTTTTGCACTACTTACCTTTGTTATTAAATTGTTAAGAATGGGTATCTTTTATTTCTCTAACACTCCATTGAGATCATCTCTTCAGCCTTCCAAAGGGATAATATTTTGCCAAAGTTTCCAAAGATTTACCATATTTCTTCCTATACATATGAGAACCAGGCTTGTTCTTGAAGATGAGGGACAGAAAGGCCATGTACAGCAGGCTGGAAAATGAGCAACCAGGTGCTTAAATTCGTGTCAAGTGCTCACTGAACATGTGACGCTAAATTACTTTCTTTAATGAACAATGGAAAAGACGTGAATGAGTTGAGACCTTGTGTGTTAATAAATCTCAGTAGCCATGAGTTGTGGTTTGGTTAATTTACTCAGACACTGTAGCCCAGGGGTGGGATTCAAAATTTTTTACTACCAGTTCTGTGGGCATGGCTTATTGGGTGTGGCAGGGGAAGGATACTGTAAAATCTCCATTCCCTCCCCACTCCAGGGAAAGGTTACTGCAAAATCCCTATTTCGTCCGGATTAGCTGGAACTCAGGAGGCAGAGAATAGATGGGGGCGGGGCCAGTCAGCGGTGGTATTTACTGGTTCTCCGAACTACTCAAAATTTCCACTACTGGTTCTCCAGAACTGGTCAGAACCTGCTGAATACCACCTCTGCTGTAGCCCCTTAATGCCACAGACTCTAAATAGGGTCCCCTTCTTTTCCGTTCCTCTGTCTAGGACAGAGGTCTCCAACCTTGGCAACTTTAAGCCTGGCGGACTTCAACTCCCAGAATTCCCCAGCCAGCTTTGCTTTGGATTCTGGGAGTTGAAGTCCGCCAGGCTTAAAGTTGCCAAGGCTGGAGACCTCTGGTCTAGGATGACTTTGTAAGAACTGCATTCATTTTTGCCAGGGAATTTATGGAGAATTTTCAACAAACCCGGAAACGCACCAGCTCTTGCACAAAATTTGAAACATTTACATTCACAGGAATGTAGACTACAGAGTACATGGTAACCTTCTTGTTTTTTTTCAGTGCCAGATTAAAAAGGATGTTTTTTCTGAGTCCTATATAGCAGCTTAGTGACTGTGCACGTTCAGTTCAAAACTGTACGGAGCGCTCTTCTAAAAAGCTTAAAAGCAGTTTGGCAGGAACATCTTTTGTATGTCAGTTTTCTTCTCTTGCAAATTCATGTCATTAACATCAGCCAGACTTGCTTCCCTACTCAAAATAGACTCGAACTCAAACCATTCCTAGAGAAGTCAGTTGTAGCTTCACTGGGAACTCTGGAAAGCAGAATCCACAGATAAAACAAAGGCAGGACATTCAGCCAGCAAGTAGGGTCAATATTACATCTGTAGGTGAACTGAGGAGCCAGGAGCCAACTGGATCTTTCTCCATTATATCTGTTTCTTGGCTACTGCACGAAACTGGGTCATGAGACTAGGATTCTGACTGATATCTTTTGTAGACTAAAAAGATAGCATGTCTATTCACTGAGTTATTATTGGATTGCTTAACTGGGCTTCATAGCCTTTTTGTTCAAGTTTCCTTTTTTTCTTTTATTGGCCATTGGATCCATTTTAATCCAGTCAATGACCTTGTAGAATACAGCTAGGCTGTAACAAGCCTTCCTGGGATGGGAATAGGGAATTATAGGCATTAAGATGCCTCTTTTAAAAAAATAGATTAGATAGATATATGACCAAGACATGCAGAGTTAAGGTCAACCTCTGTTAAACAAACCAGTACACTACTGCAAAGATAAACTGGACATCAGAAGCACTGCCATTCTGACCTCCATAGGAACCAATAAGTTCTGCCATGCCAATAATCTTTGCTGCATTATGCAGTTCAGCTTGCAGCTCATAATGTACATCAGGATGATGAAGAGAAAACATCCAGCATGAGGTTAATTAAATAAAGTCTGAAGCCAAATAATAAAGTTTTGAATTAGATAGGGAGAGGAGTGAGAGAGTTTAAGTGCGCCATCATTCTGCTGGCTCATAAACCTTGGTCTTGCTTGGTAAGCACCCACACACATTTTCGTTCTGCTTAGGCTTGGGACTTAAAAATATATCAATATGATGTGTATCGATATTAGTTTGGACGTGAGTCAGAAAAGGATGCAGGTACTTGTTTAGCTCAGGACTTCCAGCATGTTCATACAGTATGTGATTCGGCTGGTGTACAGGTAGTCCTCGACATACAATTGTTCAAAGTTGTATGGAAAAAGGCACTGGAAAAAGTAACTTTTGACTGGTCCTTATACATAAGGGCTGCGGTGTGGCTCAGGCTGTAAGAAGCCTGTTATTAAAACACAGCTGCCTGCAATTACTGCAGGTTCTAGTCCCACCAGGCCCAAGGTTGACTCAGCCTTCCATCCTTTATATGGTAGGTAAAATGAGGACCCAGATTGTTGTGGGGGCAATAAGTTGACTTTGTAAATATACAAATAGAATGAGACTATTGCCTTACACACTGTAAGCCGCCCTGAGTCTTTGGAGAAGGACGGGATATAAATGTAAATAAATAAATAAATAAATAAATAAATAAATAAATAAATAAATAAATAAATAAATAAATAAATAAATAAATACAATGGTCATAGAAACCCCACCGTCATGTGCTCAAACTTCAGGTGATTGGCACCTGCCATGCATTTAGGATAGTTGCAACCTCCTGGGGTGATCTGATAGCCACTTACAATCTTCTCAGTCATCTTCAATAAGTGAACTTATTACTTCACAACTGCAGTGATTCACTTAACAGCTCTGGCAAATAAAGGTCATAAATTTGAACACTTAACAATCACCTGGCTGAGCAACAGAAATACTGGTCTTAATTGTGGTTGTAAGTCGAGGACTACCTATAGCACGTAGAAGATGGGCTGTGGGCAGAAGTGGGTTTCAACAGGTTCTGACCAGTTCGGGAGAATCGATAGCAGAAATTTTGAGTAGTCCGGAGAACCGGTAAATACCACCTCTGACTGGCCCCGTTCCCATCTATTCTCTGCCTCCCAAGTCCCAGCTGATTGGGAGGAAATGGGGATTTTGCAGTAACCTTCCCCTAGATTGGGGACAGAATGGAGATTTTACAGTATCCTTCCCCTGGAGTGGAGTGGGAATGGAGATTTTACAGTATCCTTCCCCTGCCATGCCCGCCAAGCCATGCCACTCCCACCAAGCCATGCCCACAGAACCAGTAGTAAAAAAATTTGAATCCCACCACTGGCTGGGGGAGAACTAGATCACATGCTTCATCTGAACATGCAGACGCTGTGAGTCTTCTGCTCCAATTTTCCACATCCTATTTTTTAAACAATCCTTCCCCCCCCCCACCTTACTATCTAACTTTGGATAGGTGTGGCTTTCCCTACTAGTCCCTCAATTTTTATATTGAAAGAGAGAGACGAAATATAACAGCCAAGAACATTGGCACCATGACTCAGATCTATTCAAATTAGCATCTAGCAGCACAATGAAGGAAACATCGTAAAGTATGAAACTTATTGCTACGTATGACATAATCTGACCCTTAAAAGATTAGGTTTTTTTAAACAGATAGCATCGGTTGCTAGCATAGACCCACTTGCAAACTGTCTAGAAAAGCTGAACCATTAGTCACCACATGAGAATCCCTACTAGCAACTCCTACATTCTTCTTTGAAAAATGGATATAAAGCAAATTGAGCAGTGGCTTTTAAAATCTGGATTGATGCATATCATGTGATCCATTGACAGTCTAATTAAGATAAGTTACTCTAGAAACCTTTATTTCAACATTGAGAATGCATTCACCTAAGAAAAATATCCACAGGATCTGAATCCGCATTATTTTTACCTCTTTGGTAGCATGCTGAACCATTCTGGGCCATTACAACAAATATTTCTTTATATAGGATTCAAATTATCTTATCATTCCAGCAGGTTTGTAGCAAAGCAAGAATATTTGTAATATTCTGGACAATATTATCCAGAAAACCAGATTTAGTGGAGGCTAATTAGTTCTTTTAAGCCCAAATTCTCAAAAATTGTGCCCTCCATATCACCAATTGTGGGAGTTGCAGTCTATTAAGAGAGCATTCTGACTACATTTCCCAAATTGTAATTTTCCATTAAAAACGTCATTCCCCAGGCTTTTGGGTAGTGAGCTTTTAACTGCAGTTATGTGCCACTACTAGCAGCAGGAATAAGTCTGTAGATAAGCGAATTGCCTCCCTGCTTTCCTTCTCCTTACAAAGGAAAGCTGGGAGTTTCATTTTTTCTTCCCCTGACATAGAATAAAATTTGGCCTGTAAGAGGATCATTTCAGGAGTCCTGGCTCAGGAAGAGCCTATCGAAAGAGGGCGGTAGAAACAGTCCACCAGATGGTGTCCACTCTGTTTGTTTTTTTATGGGCATCACCCCTTGCCAGGACTCTTCGATTTTTCTCTGCCAGCGGACACATCTGGAATTTGGGAATTTGTTTAAGGTGCTTGTGCAATCCCAACATGTCTCCAAGGGCACTAAACAAATTACAGAGATCGATATGTCATAATGATAAATGCTTCCTTTTCTTAGTCTTTTTTCCGGTAGGACAATGTCTATCATCCTGTTTACTTTTGTCCATGCTCCGAGCAAGTAATAAGACTTTCAGAACAAAGTATCGGATTGGATTGTTTTTCTTTTCTAAAAAAGTGTCTGGGATGCTGATTTCAGAAAAGCTGCGGTTCTTTTATTATGTATGCATATATATACACAAACCCATACATGCATATATATGCACATACATACACTATTGATAGAAAGAGCAACAATTTCAATGTCTATATAAACTGTGTTATCTGGTTACAATTAGTTTTAGGCAATCACCATCATAATATTTGTTAGTAATGATCATATAATGACAGTGATTTCCCATCATAACATTAATAGGTAAAGGTAAAGGTCAGTGGTGAAATCCAATTTTTTTTTATTACTGGCTCTGTGGACATGGCTTGGTGGGCATGGCAATGGAAGGATACTGCAAAATCCTCATTCCCTCCCCACTCCTGGGGGAAGGATATTGCAAAATCTCCATTCCAACCCCACTCTGGGGCCAGCCAGAGGTGGTATTTGCCAGTTCTCTGAACTACTCAAAATTTCCTCTACCGGTTTCACAGAACCTATCAGAACCTGCTGGATTTCACCCCAGTAAAGGTTCTCGATGCATATATGTGCTAGTCGTTCCCGACTCTAGGGGGTGGTGCTCATCTCCGTTTCAAAGCCGAAGAGCCAGCGCTGTCCCAAGATGTCTCATGTGGCCGGCATGACTACATGCCAAAGGCACATGGAATGCTGTTACCTTCCCACCAAAAGTGGTCCCTATTTTACTACTTGCATTTTTTACATGCTTTCAAACTGCTAGGTTGGCAGAAGCTGGGACAAGTAACAGGAGCTCACCCCATTACGCAGCACTAGGGATTCGAACCGCTGAACTGCCGACCTTTCTATTGACAAGCTCAGCGTCTTAGCCACTGAGCCACCACATCCCCCATGACATATACAAATATCAATACAAATATCAATACTTATTGATTATTAATACTGATTAACATTAATAATAAGGATATAGTAATAAGCCATCATAATAAAATTAATCTATCTTCTGGTTTTAAAAGTTCTAACTTCTGTTTCTATTAGTTAACTATTGAGAAAACGAGTCCCATATTTCAAAATATTCAGTGTCTTCCTTCTCTTTAATTTCAAGTGTTAATCTTACATTTTGTAAGGCTGTGGTTCTTGTTTGGTGTTCTGTCCCCCTCGCCTCAGTCCGAGCGATGACTTAATTAGCTGGCAACTATCAGCTTCTGACAGCAAACTAGTGAGCGTCTGCCAAGTATCTCTGTTATCTCTCTTGATGCCGATGAATCAACCAGGAACAAACAGTACTTCAGCTCTAGTTAAGCAGTTGATTTGCTTGCCACGAAAGGGTATTGCAGTCCTTGCTGCTTTTATATCCTGTGGGGTGTGGCTCCATGACTCAGCACTTCCTAGGCCTGCCCCACCCTTGCTTCTGTTGTTCCCGCCTCTCCTGCCTACGAAAGTTAGGGTCCAGCCAGGCCTGATTGCCATCAGCTGGGTCTGGAAGTGTGGCCTGGGGGGGGGGAAGAGTCAGAAGACAGAGGCCTCATTATCTCCTCCACCTGGCCTGCCTCTGGCTCCTGGAGCTGAGCCAGGGAAGCCGGTGCTCCAGAGGTAAGTCCTGATGGCCCTTCCCCCTCACTTTCCGAGTCACTTTCTGGCAGGGGCCCCGGCTCGGGGGACGCAGACACAACATTTGGTGTGTGAGGCAAGCAAAATCTAGTGCTGTGCATTTCTGGAATGTTAGTCTGGATGTGAGCTTCGACAAATGACAGTTTGTCTGTAGAAGGAGGCATCTTCAGAACATCGATGTGCCTGCGATGCCTTTAAACGGTGAGCTTGAAAACACCTGTCAAATGTTCTTGAGGTGGTTAGGCTTGCAGAGAAAATTTGCAAGAGGGGTCCTTTCTGATTTCGAGAGCAGGTTTGTCCTGCGTCAGTTTTGTTGGCAGCAGTGACACATCATTTTCAAATCACAAAAGCAGGATCAGAACCTCAGTCAGCCCTGGCTGGTTTTCCAATGTTGGACAGACGAAACCGATACAGAAACTTCTGCCATGTTTTGTTTTTTCCCCAAACTTAGCGAGCCAAAAGCTTTGCACAGCTGATGAGGAGAAAACAAGAATTATGAATCTAGCTGAGCAGAAAAGATAGCCACAGCCATCTGTGACACAAAGATGGAGGTGTGGATTTGTCAGCTCTGAGTGATATATTTTGCCTTTATCACAGTCTGGCCGGGATTGTCTGAAATGTGAGGACCGAAGGAGGCTAGTCAAAATCTGTTTAGATATTGTCTAAGGTTAATGAGGCTTTGCAAAGGTGAAAAGGAAAATCACCTGAAAACTTACTGCAGGATTGATCATTGTTTGTGATCATAAGCCTGAGGGTACAGCTTGTCTGTGATTTTAAAAGAGGTTTTTTTTTAAAATTAGCATTGTTAAATATGAATAACAGAGTTGAAAGGGACCTTGGATATCTTCTAGTCCTCGAGCAGGAAATCCTATATCATTTGAGACAAATGATTGTCCAACTTCTTCTTAAAAACCTCCAGTGCTGGAGCACCCACAACTTCTGGAGGCAAATTGTTCCGTCAGGAAATTTCTCCTTAGTTCTAAGGTTGCCTATCTGCTTGATTAGTTTCCATTTATTGCTCCTTGTCTTTAGTTGCTTTGGAGAATAGATTGACCACCTCTTCTTTGTGGAAGCCCCTTAGATGTTGGAAAACTGCTATTGTGCCACCCAAGTCCTTCTTTTCATTAAACTAAGGTGAAGGTAAAGGTTCCCCTCACACATACGTGCTAGTTGTTTCTGACTCTAGGGGACGATGCTCATCTCCGTTTCGGAGTGCTCCGAGCCAGCGCTGTCCGAAGACGTCTCCGTGGTGCGGCCGGCATGACTCAACACCAAAGGCGCATGGAATGCTGTTACCTTCCCACCAAAGGTGGTCCCTATTTTTTCTACTTGCATTTTTACATGCTTTCGAAACTGCTAGGTTAGCAGAAGCTGGGACAAGTAACGGGAGCTCACCCTGTTACACGGCACTAGGGATTCGAACCGCTGAGCTGCCAACCTTTTGATCGACAAGCTCAATGTCCTAGCCGACTTATCCAATTCCTGCCATCATTCTTCGTATGTTTTTGCCCCCAGTCCCCTAATCACTGCTTTTCTCTGCATTCTTCTGAGCAACACCCCGATCACTGGGTACAATGAAACAAAGCTTGAGATGAAAAACAGGGTTCAATTCTTCTCGCCCACTGCACCAAATAGCCATTTACTTACCCCTGAGTAACCATCCTATAAGAGTCACTTAGAGGACACCTCAGAATGCTCAAATATGATGTTGCTATAGCGTCTGCCTGCCTGGGCACTTGCAATATCCACTTGGACTATATGGCTCTGTGACTCCCACCACCTGAGACGGTGACATACAAGAAGCCCGCCTGGCTAGTTGACTGCATTGACAGGATTAGTCACAATGTTGTTGCACAGTGCTGGGAAAGTGTGGTGGAATCACTAACTGAAGGAGTGGGAACTCATCTAGCGGGAATAAAGGGACATTTCAGCTTGGAATCAGTCTGGGAGAGGAAACATCTGAGGTCAAATCCTTAGGTCTATATTTATGGTTTCCCAAGGGAATGTCTGGAGAGATTCTTGTTAATATAGGTGTTCAACAGCAAAATATCTACTATTCACAAGTGATTATGGCTATTTGCATCTGATAGGAAAAGATGCACAAGACCAAACATGCAAGTGAGTGGGGGCTCCTTATTATAGCTGAGGGAGTAAGTCAGGGGTGTCAAACTCAAGGGCCAGGGGCCGGATCCAACCCATGAGGTGCCCGCGGGGCAGCCCTGGAAACAATGAAGGACCGGCCCACAGTGCCTCTCCCAATGAAAATGGAGCTTGGGAGGGCTGCTTGCGGCCCTCCCAAGCTCTGTTTTCCCTGGCAGAGGGTTGCAGGAGGCCCTCATGGCCAAAATGGATCTTGAGAGCCCATTTTCGCTGGCAGAGCACTTGTGCCACCACAGGCGCCCCTGACACGAGTGACGTCGAGCTGGCCCATCCCGCCCCCCAAAATACAACTCTGATGCGGCCCTCAATGAAATTGAGTTTGACACCCCTGGAGTAGGTCTTTCTCCCATTTTAGGTGGCAGATCTACTGCCCCCCCCCCACCCTTGCCAGGTGGCTGATGACATACACAGAAATCTGTATGGGATCCAAGGATGGATTCCTGCTCATCTCAGCTTTTAGTTAAATTGAAGGAAGTTTGGAACATACATGAAAAGGTGTCTGTAATTATTCTTATTTTTTATATCTCATTATCAATACATCTTGCACCTTCCATTGTACAAGAAGATAAATCTGTGCCCCAAGGAAGCTGGCAATGAAAAATGTAGCAGGCAACAAAGTACATAAGTAGAGATATGCACATAATATATTCATTATGCTAAACACAGTACTTAAACTTGTCTTTCTGGTTGAAGAGGAAAACAGTGCCTGGGTTCACTCATCATATTGCACTGTAATGTGTGGCGTGTCTGATGTGCCTCATACTATTGTGTTACATCACAGCAATTGTGATTTGAACCATGATTTGAAACTTACCCAATTGAGGCTGATTTAGTAAGCTATGATCAAATAACCATGGTACAACAAAATATATAATCCCAGTCTAAGTGTTTGTGATTAAGATATTACAAAAATATGTCTTTTCCCTAAAAGTTCCAAACAGTATCCTGTTTATTTATATAGCTTGGTATGGGGATTTACTTATGTCTCTGCTTTCATTTGTGCAATGCTGAAAAGAAAATTCTATACCAAAGCGAGGGGAAGGCTCAGATTAAAACAGGCAAACTCAGTAGTTGCATAAAACACAAATCGTATTTAGAGATTTCTTGTTCTGTGCAAAGCAACATGGAGTTTTATTGTACTTCATAACAGATGTCTTATTGTCAATCAGTTTCTGAAGACTGCATCTTCAAAATCAACCAATGCAACCATACTGGAAATAAATAATATAATAATTATTTATTATATTTAATAATTTATATTTATATTTATTTAATTATTTATTATTTATTATTATTAATAAAATAATTATGAAATTGCTACAGGTATTTTTCCATGAGTAACTTGAACTGAAGAACAATCTGTGAGAAGAAAGAATGCAGTGGGGATACTCAATCCTTGGCATTCTAGATATTACTGAAATAAAAGTCAAAGCATTCCTGGCAAATGTTGATAATGATGAAGGACCTTGAGAGCTCTAGTTCGGTAACATCTGGAGTTCCACAGGCAAGTTGGTGCTCTCCAGATGTGTTGAACTAGGGGTGAAATTCAATTTTTTTCCCTACCGGTTCTGTGGGTATGGCTTGGTGGGCGTGGCAGGGGAAGGATATTGCAAAGTCTCCATTCCCACCCCACTCTTGGGCCAGCCAGAGGTGGTATTTGCCGGTTTTCTGAACTACTCAAAATTTCTGCTACCGGTTCTCCAGAACCTGTTAGAACCTGATGGATTTCACCCCTGTGTTGAATTACTGTTCCCAAAAAGCCAGGGAGGGAAAGTTGTCACAAAGATTCTATCAGAAAAAAAAAGTTTAGCGAATGAAAGCCAGAATTCTGAGAACTTTTTTTTTTATTTGCATTTATACTCCGCCCTTCTCCGAAGACTCAGGGTGGCTTACACTATGTCAAGCAATAGTCTTCATCCATTTGTATATTATATACAAAGTCAACTTAATTGCCCCCAACAATCTGGGTCCTCATTTTATCTACCTTATGAAGGATGGAAGGCTGAGTCAACCTTGGGCCTGGTGGGACTTGAACTTGCAGTAATTGCAAACAGCTGTGTTAATAACAGACTGTCTTAGCAGTCTGAGCCACCAGAGGCCCTTAATGACAGAACTCTGATCATGGAATTGTCTCATTGAGATTGGAGAAGTGGTTTCTCACTAAAGCCTCCTTGATTCTCTAAAAATTTGCTTGGAAGGTAACGAGAGAGCTGCAGGAGCCTACAAGAAGGAGACGTAATCAACCAAAATGTCTTCCTTCTTAACTAATGGATACTTCTTATAGGAGAAGGTGAGAGGGAGCCTGGAGTCAAGAGAGGAATCAGTTTGGTGTTGTCATGTTGCCACAAGTGATCCATATCCAGCTTCTCTTGAATTCCTTTAACTCTTATCTAGCAACAATTTAGTGCTGGCAGTTGACTAGATTCTTATGTATAGGCATGGGCAACAAATCAGCTTAACGGGAACTTGACATGTGGTCCCTATTCTTCATGCCTACACCTCTACTGTTTCCAATTCTGCATGAATAGAAGGAATCTTCTGTTCAAGGAAGTTGTTGTCTATGTCTTGGTACTTTACATGAATTATGGGAACCTACTGTGGTTGGGAAGGATTTTGAGACAAATGCCCAGGATCAAAATCAGGACAATGAGCTAAATGACAAAACTGACTGATCCTATGTTGACATGAGATAATCCATGCTAGAACTCAAAGAAGACCCCCCCCCTCCCCACAATTATTGTCCAGAGTTGAAGGCTATGTAGCTGCTGTGATCTTGTGAAACTGGAATCAAGTTTATCTCATGACCTGGACTCCTGCTGCAAATTATGGGCAAACTCTTTGCTGCGTTAGTTCCTCTGCAAAGGAATTTTTGCACAATTGGCTGCCAGACACACATCTGAAATGCAGTGCAAAAGATTGAAGATCACAGTCTGCTGTTTTATTCTGAGCAGATGGTGAACTCCTTTCAGGGGGCCAAGCACTGTTGCGCCCTGGAGCAAGGATTGATCTGCCAGATCAATATAAGAGGCATTTATTTATTAGTTCATAGCCTGCCTGTCCTCCAGTAGCTCAACAGAGTACATATAAGGTACTCTAATATTATAACAGCCAGCCTATGGAGTAGGTTGGTCAGAGAGAAAATGACTGACCCAACTTTGCTTCCATAGCTGAGGATGGATGTGCACTTGCATATCTCAGGTTCGCGTTCAACACCTCAACTACTACTGCCTGCTGGTTTTCAGTTTTATGGATTCTGTGGGAGCAAGTCAACAAACGTATGCAGAAGAGAAAAATGCATTCTCTCTTGCCCCCTTTTAATAGTAATTTTATTTTAAAAAATACAATTAAAAAAGATAAAAACTAATATCAACTAAAAATAAAAGTATTAAACGGGATGTTCAGAAAAGAAAAAATGGGAAAATAGCATAACAAAAATAAGAGATGAGATGAGTTGAGATACCTTTATCGTAAAGTAAAGAAAAAGAAATAAAGATATAGTTTTCCTCTTCATTGCAAGTATAATCAATTTTAGGAACTATTTATTATCTTCTCTTAAGGTAAATAAATAGTCTCTTCTATCCATATCCTATCGCTTATCTATAAACAAATCATTAGAGTCTCTGTTGTTTCAGTCCTGATCAGCAAAAGTCCCTTAAGGATTACCAGAGATTGATTGATTGATTGATTGATTGATTGATTGATTAGATTTATATACCGCCCTTCTCCCGAAGTAAGTCCTTCGGGAGAAGGGCGGTATATAACAAGGGCGGAGATAACAAGGTATCTATTTTAGCCTTGATCAAATAAACAACTTTGTTTTCCTTTTAACATCTTGCTCTTTAGTCCCATCATATAATGTCTTAGAACTTGATTTCTTTTCGTTTTTCTTTTCTTTGTCCCTTCTCACAGAATTCTTCAGAGCTTTAACAAGCCTCTTTTGAAAATGCAATATGGGAAAATTATCCAGGTTACTCTCTTTTTTAAAGAATATATAACCCTTTTAATTTAAGACATCAGATGGTTCCTTCTGTATATCCAGTGTAGCATCTCTTTTCCATATCATTCTTGTAGCCTGCCACTTTTAAATCCATTTTCAGATTAATCTTGTCTGATAAAAGTGGTTCCTCTTTCACAACATCTTTTAAGCACAATTTATCTCTAGAGGCAAATGCTCTTAAAATTAACTTCTGGGCCCATTGTTCAAAAATATCCTTCAATATATCCAATAACAACATATTTTGATATATTCTGTATTAGTGAGTAAAAATTAAGTGTTGGTCTCCTTTCATTATAATCTTTATTTCCCTCTGGTTCCCTCTAGTGTCCAACCTTCAAAATCTTATCTATCCTTTTTAAAGAGAATTCAAAGCAAAAGCTTTTCCCCATGGGAAGGATTCTTATAATTAATTCCAAAATATGATTTCAAATCCATCTGGACTTTTAGACCATTTGTAGCTTACCAGAATCAAAGTTCCAATCACTTTTTTTTTTGCTGTTTATTCCAAAAGGGGGAAAAAATAAGCTTATTAAAGTTGTATTTAAAACTTCTTTCACTAAGGATTGAAGGAAAAACGTGTCAATCCAAGATTTCAATCCTTAGTGAAAGAAGTTTTAAATACAACTTTAATAGCTTATTTTTTTCCTGTTTTGGAATAAACAGTTGAGCAAGGCGTCTCCAGAATCTAAACCAGCTGATTGTGGTATTCTCGCGAGGAGCAACTGTATGTAGCCTTTGTCGGCAATCTGACGTTCTTTCCTTGTCTGAAGAGGAATTTAGAAAAGATGCCAGCTCCTCACTCCACCTTGATCCTTAGCTTTTAGTGGAGCTGTCTTCAGTTTGACATTTATTCACCAGAAATCCTCTGTTGCCCATTTTTTGATGCTCCCTCATGATAACATATTACAAATCTGCATTCATCTCAACACAGATAGATTTTAGGACAGGGATGGACAATCTTGTCTTGGGGTAACATCCCCATTGAGGGGGGCTTGGGTGTCAGACGCAAGTAGCCAGGAACAGGATTTTACTTCAAAGCACTTCAAATTTATTACATGCTACCTACACATAGGAATCTGATCTGTTAACAATCCAGGCAATTTGGCTCTAGATAAGAGTTAGCAAAATTCAAAGCGCGGGGGGGAGGGGGGGGCTGGACTTAGATCTCTTGTGGGAGTGCAGTGATTCCAAACTGATAACATGTTTGACCCTGCCCTCAGGCTCAGCCTGATCATCTCCTACATTGGGTACTTGACATCTTCTCTGACTGTAACTTCTGAAAACTAATTACATGATTTCATTATGACAGAAAAGGTGAACCCCTAATATACACATTGCACTAATTTTCTTAAGAAAAGCTTCCCCCAATCTAGGAGAAAATTTAAGACTCCATAGCTTCTGGCTTAAGTAATGGTGCTCTACCCATTTTGCATCATCACTCTACTCACTGTGTCTCTCATTGCCCTCCACTTTGTGAATTTTAATTGCAGCACAGCTCTTAAAAAAACCACTTTTCCTGTTTTTAGGATGTGCCTAGAACTACAAAATGAAATTTAGCTTATTGGTCACCATATTCACCAGTTTCAAAGATGCTCTGTCATTTTTCTTTGGCTTTAAGAATAATGTGATATCATGAACTATAATTACCCCAGGCTGGGCCTTCTGATGCTTGGTTGTGGCTGCAAAAGATACTTACCTTTGATTATCCTAACCCAGGTTTAATGGAATAGTCTAATTCTGGAGATCTTGCACAACAACTTAGGTTGAGATGTGGCTGGTGAGGGTGTAGTTCAGCAGTGGATCACGGGAACATAGCCATTACTTCCAAGCCTCCTTCCTTTGTTTAAAACAGCTTTTGTTTGAGAATTTTAAATTTGTTGGTATCTGCATTAATTGTTTTATTGAACACTGTTTTGACAGCCCTTTTCATCTCTGTTGCTCCAAGGTTGTGCAACACATGTGATACCTCATTGTATTATTAGCCACCTGGAAATCTTTTGTGGAGAAAAGGAGTGTTTCAGAAAGGTTGAACCAAATAAATTAGCCTCCCTATTTTTCTCTCATCCCTTTTATTAAGCCAGTGACGCTTAAAGAAGCCTTTAGCGATAGCTGAAGAGGCTGCCTCTGATTATCTGCAACAGCTAACACAGTCCTTTCCCAAAGAAGTCAGTGGCACAATGCCTTGGGTAACTATGATTAAGCTTGGCCATTGTGTAATGAATTAAAATGTAATGGATGCAGCATAGCCGAAGTCAACCAAACACAATGTAGACTCATGCTGCAGTTTAAATCATGGCGGCTGAGTTCACACACAAGCTAAGCTAGAGTGGAGCCCCCTGTTGATGGATTAATAGAAGTGGGAGGAGACTATACCTGTGGGTCATGTGATCTCCAGCCTCCTTGAGACTAGCCTGTAGGACATCCCTAGGTGACAATGTGGGAACACATCTAACATCAGAAGAACTGCTGTTTGAAAGTTCAGTAGTTGTCAGCCCTGTGTGGCAGTGGTGGGTTCTAACCAGTTTTACCACCGTGCATGCTAGCTTTGCTCACGCACGCGCCAAAGTCACGTTTCACGCAAGCGCATTGAGTAAAAAAACAGCTGAGGCATGGTAATCCACTCTGCCGCACCTTAAAGCTGAGCTAAAAACAAAGGAATAATGGTGGGTATAGCGTGCGGGCGGGTGGGAGGGCCCAGCTAAAGTTAGGAGTGAACCAGTTCGCTCTCATATTAAGATTTCCACTACCAGCTCTCCCGAACTGGGGAGAACTGGTAGCAACCCACCACTGCTGTGTGGTAGTCCAGATAAGTAGCACAAACCATGAATTTATTGTATAGGTGGTTTGGAGTTTTGTGTGTGCCTTTCAGTCCTCTTCCCAAACTTCTTGTAGGCCTGTTTTTCACCCTGCCTGAGCCTCCATGTGTGCCCTGCACTTACCTACATCCAAAACGGGCCACGTGGGAACTCCGGGGAGGGGCGGGGTGGGCAGGGCCATCCAGGAGTGGGATTTGGGGGTTCTTCGAACTGCACAGAATCTTAGCTAGAGGTTCTCCCAAACCCCTGTGAACCCGCAACAGCCCACCCCTGATTGCCTCCTTCCTAAAGGGAGAGAGTGATTGGCCCAAGGTCACTCAGCTATCCTTGGGGGTCATGTCACAGCCTTCCCAGGATAACCAAATGATTGTGTTATATTGGCAAGGATGGGTATTTTTTTTCCCCATGGGGCCACAGGCATCTATTCAGGGATGCCACAATTTGTCTGCATTTGCTCTTTCAATGTCCAAACTGTTTGTCCTCCAGAGAGTGTGTCTGTCATGGCTGCATTCTGCTTCTTGCTTCGCTTCACATCTTCCCAGCCTGACATTTGCAATGGGGGTGGGGAGGGGAAAGATTGGACCGTAGGTGGTGTAAGGGAAGAGGCTGAGATTGAAACCATGTCGGCCCTGACTGTTTGATGAGTTGCACTAATCCAATACAAGGTCAGCAGAAGGAAGGCAGAGATGGGAAAGGCCCAAACACAGAGTCTGTTTCCAAAACCATCCGATAACTTTTAATTGGATATTGATTGATAAGGGGGTGGGGAAATGAGGGAGGCAGGGAAAAGGGGAACTTACTTGCATCTTTTTCACACCGAGCCAACAGATTCTGCTTTGCTCTAATCTGTATCCGCTTTATTCTCAGTAAAATATACTCTTGGGGGGAAAATGACCAAGGAGGTTTTCTTTCCTAGTTAAACTAAGTGGGATGGATGACAGTGTCTGACTGTAGTAAAGTCAAGTCCCTAAAGGAAAAATACAGAATAACAGAGTTTGAAGGGATCTTTTAGGTCCTCTAGTCCAGCCCCCTGCTCAAACAGGAAACCTTATACTATTTCTGACAAGTGACTGTCCGGTCTCTTCTTGAAAGCCTCTGGTGATGAAGGACCAATAACCTCTGAAGGCAAGCTGTTCCACTGGGTTCGTTGTTCTGTCAGAAAATTCCTTCTTATTTCTAGGTTGAATCTCTTCTTAATCAGTTTCCAATTATTGTTCCTTGTCTGGCCTTTGGATGCTTTGGAAAATAGATTGTCCACCCCTCTTCTCTGTGACAGCCCCTCGAATATTGGAACACTACTATCATGTCACCTCCTGGTCCTTCTCTTCACTAGACTAGCTATGCCCAGTTTTCCTTGATTAGTTTCCATCCATTGCTTCTTGTCCTTTGCTTTGGAGAGTAGCTTGACTCCCTCATCTTTGTGGCAACCCCTGAAATATTGGAGCACTGCTATCATGTCACCCCTAGTCCTACTTTTCATTAAACCCAAACATATACAATTCCAGCAACCGTTCTTCATATGTTTTAGCCTCCAGTCCCCTAATCATCTTTATTGCTCTTCTCTGGACTCTTTCTAGAGTCTCAACATCTTTTTTACATTGTGGCGACCAAAACTGGATGTGTGTGGTCTTACTAAGGCTTAAAAAGGAGCCTTAAAAAGGAGGTAGATCAAAAACTTTCCAAAGCAACCTCAGAGCAGTAATTTAGCAAAGTCTGCCAAATAATTTCTTGGAAGCAAAGAATGCCCTAACACTGCAGTGGCTTTTGGAAGTGAAGAGCATCAAGTTAAGCAAGAACTAGAGAAGTCTGCTTGATAAAAGACTGGCGTCAGGCAGTCTAGTTTCTTATACATTAAACTATAAATATAAAGTATAAACTTCTGAGCACGTACCTGGAGTCAGTATAAATACTCATGGTTTGTCTGTACTGGCAGACTAAGAGGAGGGCATAAATCTTGGTTGTTTGCATGATGACAGCTTTCCAATCTCTAAAACAGCAAAGCAAGAGGTTGCCTTTGGAAAGCACAAATGCTGAACCACATACAGTTCTAAATCTGGATTTTGCAAGGGTGACAAATCAACCCTAGGTTTTGTAGTCATGGCAGTAAGATTACAGTAATCACCAGGTCCTTGCATTGCACCCAACCGAGGCAGAGGTATGGCTGGTTCAGAGATGGAGAGTAAATTACAGTAATGCCTGCAGATTGTATGAGTAACGTATCAAACTAATGCAGGTAAGCAGCCGAAATAGGCAAGAGTTGAGAATGAACCAAGTGGGTAATCACAGTATGTGGAACTGTCACTGTAAGAAGGTTTCCAAGCAACAGTGATGAAATGGTCTGAATTAGCAGTGCAGCAGTGACAAGGAAAAAGATCTTGTGCAACTGGATCACGTTTCTAGGGAAAGTATCTCAGGGGTCTTTGATGGTCTCCTAGCACCTGATTTCTATCCAGGGGTTACCCCTTTCTGCTCATGACAAAACAATGAATAGATGTTTTGTATGTCCTGCAATCCTGAGTCCTGCAATCTATCTTGGCAACATTTTCAGTTACCATTGCCTTCTTCCTAGAGCTGACAGAGAGTGACTGGCCCAAAACACCCATCAGATTTTGGTGTCTAAGGCAGGACCAAATCTCAAGTTTTTCCTCATCAGAGTTCAGTGCCTTAAGCAGTAGACCAAACTGACTCTCATGACAATTGGACAGTTCCAAATCCAGAATGTTGAGCAGGGCATTTCATAATTGCAAAATTATTAACCGTTTCCCCTGTCCACTGGATAGGGTTGTTGTGACTTGGGAAGGCTCCTCAGATAGTAACCTTATTTATCCAAGTCTGAGTAACAGGAGAACAGAACAGGAATGGACTTTGGAGGTCTTCTAGTCCAACCCTCTACTTAAGCAGGAGATGCTGTGCCATTCTAGACAAGTGGCTGTCAAATCTCTTCTTGAAAACATCCAGTGATGGAGCACCCACAACTTCTGACAGCAAGCAGTTCCACTAGTTAATTGTTCTCACTGTTAGGAAAATAGCTCTAGGTTGGTTCTCACCTTGACTAGTTTCCATCCACTGTTTCTTGACTTTGCCCTCTGGTGCTTTGGAAAACAGGTTAACTCCCTCTTCTTTGTGGCAGCCCCTCAAATATTGGAACACTGCTATCATATCTCCCCTAGTCAGTGGTGAAATCTAATTTTTTTTTACTACCGGTTCTGTGGGCATGGCTTGGTGGGCATGGTGTGGCTTGGTGGGCGTGGCAGGGGAAGGAGACTGCAAAATCTCCATTTCCTCCCCATTCCAGGGGAAGGATACTGCAAAATCTCCATTCCCACCCCACTCTGGGACCAGCCAGAGGTGGTATTTGCTGGTTCTCTGAACTACTCAAAATTTCCACTACCGGTTCTCCAGAACCTTTCAGAACCTGCTGGATTTCACCTCTGCCCCTAGTCCTTTTCACTAAACTAGTCATACTCAATTCATGCAACTATTCTGGCAACACCACAGCACTCTAACGAAAACATTTTGGACATGGAGGTGAGAGAGGATCCAATTTCCTTCCATTGCTGCCTTACTCAATGAATATTGCGGGATTCTGGACAAATGTGCTTACACTGACAGTATAAGTCTGCAAGTAGATCCAGCTGTAACCTGCAGCTAAATAAACAAATAAGCAAGTTTCATCAGCAAACTCCAAAATAGCTAATACCAGATTCTGGTCCTTCTTGTCAGGAATGTCCAGGGAAACATATCTGGTATACCTTCCAAGGTACAATCCAATTTGCAAAGCAAGTCATACCCTACCAAAGTGATATCCCCTTATAGACAATCTCTTTTGCAGCCTGTTGAGGCACACACAGCTTTCAGCTCTCCTTACTTTCTAATGCATTTGGCTCAATATACTATCTGCAGGTGGAAGACTTTGGAGGCAGCCTTGGTCGATAGCTTATTGTACACTTATTCCAATAATGGGTCTCACACACTGCCATCCATCTCCCTTGCTTTCCAACTCCTGCCCGGGAACATAGCTGCATGTGGCTGAGATTTCTTGGCAGGTAGCCCTGATCGGATGTGGGAAATAAGGACAGGGAAAACACATGCATGCATATTCATTGGACACCCAAAATGAAACAGAAGTTAATATTCCTACCTGCTATACACCCACACCAACACATACACACTTCATTTCTTGTATATTCCTCTCTCCAATGTGCATATCTCAATAGCAGCTGGCAATGTTGGCACAGGTATCTCCTAAACCATCACAGCCTTTCAGGCTCACAACAGCTGCAGAGATTCCCTAACCCACCAGCTTGCCTCCTTGGAAAATAAAGACAAACATAAAAGACAAAAAGGCCCACAGGACCCTTGTTAAGAGTTTGTGGTTGAATGTAAACAATAAATCAAAGAAGCATACAGAACAAAACAAGAAAGAGAAAGGTGGGGAAACAACCCTTCCCCAGTTGGATAATTCAAGTAGGAGAGTGCTGTGTTTGAGCAGAGGCTTAGAAAGGCCCCTTACTCAGAGTAGGAGGAGTGACCAATGCAACCATTGGTGTACTTGTGAATATTACCTGAAGACATGCCCTCATCGTAGGTGGCTGTCTGATGCATACTTGTTTTAAATGTAATCTGCATTTAATTTTTGACATAAGGAATCGCTATGGCCAAATTCACTGGATGGAAAAGGTAGCATCATCATTTTATCTGTGACCACTCTGGCAAGTTTGGAAATAGTAGTAGTAGTAGTAATCTTCAGTGAGAGAGATTGTTTTTGGAAGACCTGTGCTTTCACTATTCTCAGAAAAATGTCAGTGGGATATAGAGAGTGTGAAGCAATCATTTGAAAGAAGCTTTTCCATAAACAGTGAAGGACTCTGCTTTTTGAAAAGATTTGGACATGGCCATTCCTCCCAGAGGTGGGCTTCACATACTGTAGCAACTGGTTCGCCATTGCTGGAAGTCATAATTGGCCAATAACCTATTCAAAGCTAGTGTTGAATAGTACAAATAATTAGGATTCCTCATGTTTTTCAAAACAAAAACTGATGTCATTTTGAGAGACCATCACCAGTCACCAGAAATGTGAGTGTGCGCGCATATTTGCTTCGCTCGTGTGCGCCATCCACACATATGTGTGGTATCGCAAAACACAGCAATTCGCTCGCGCCCGCCATCCACACATTCATGCAATGTCAAACAACACAGCAATTCGCTTATGCACCGTCCACGCATGCGTGTGGCAAAAACACAGCGATATAGGATGGGATTGTGCCCGGGCAGGTGGACGAGCCCACCTGCAAGTCACCACTACTGGTTCACCCGAGCCAGCTGAAGACCACCTCTGAATCCTCCCCTTTAGTGCACAAGAACGTCAAGCAATAATAAAGATAGCAAAAATCATGAAATCAGGCTGAAAAGAAAAGAAAAATAAAACAAATAAGCAGAAAATTAAAAATAGCAATCAGAGCAGCTTAACTACTGCAAACATTTAAAACAACTCCAAACATTTAAGCAACAGAAATAATTTATTACTTTCAATTTTCTTAGTGAGTAATTTCTGTAAATGGGGGTGGCAGGGAACAATCCTTCCCTTTAAAACAGGGTTCTCCAACCTTGGCAACTCTAAGACTTATGGACTTCAACTCCCAGAATTCCTCAGCCAGCAAAGCTTTAAAAAAAGGTTGGAGACCCCTGCTTTAAAAAAATCTCTGCTGCCTTTGAACACATGTTGAAATAGATGTTCTCTCAAAATGACGTCAGTTGTTGTTTTGAAAAACATGAGGAATCCTAATTATTTGTACTATTAAACACTAGCTTTGAATAGGTTGTTGGCCAATTATGACTTCCAGCAATAGAACTAAATGATTTCCTATTAAAACAGAGTGAAAATAAAATGCATTGATTGCATCTAGAAAATTCACCCATACAGTATGTAATTGGAAATCTTTTCATAATAAAAACTGTAATCAGCTTGAAAAACTGTCTAGGTATATTAGAAACAGTCATGGGTACATTTTTAGTTTTGTCTTCTTGAAGTATAGGCTACATTTAAGAATTTTCTTTAAATGTTTTCTTTATATTTAAAATATAGCAATAAAATGTTAATTAAATGTTAATACCACTTTAAAATGCCTTGGTAAACCACACTTGGAATTCTGCATCCAGTTTTGGTTGCCACGATATAAAAAAGATGTTGAGACTCTAAAGAGTGCAGAGAAGAGCAACAAAGATGATTAGGGGACTGGAGGCTAAAACATAGGAAGAACAGTTGCTGGAATTGGGTATGTCTAGTTTAATGAAAAGTACGACTAGAGGTGACATGATAGCAGTGCTCCAATATTTGAGGGGCTGCCACAAAGAAGAGGGAGTCAAGCTATTCTCCAAAGCAAAGGACAAGAAGCAATGGATGGAAACTACTGGTAATCAAGGAGAGAAGCAACTTAGAACGAAAGAGAAAATTTCTGACGGTTAGAACAATCAGTGGAAAAATTACCTCCAGAAATTGTGGCTGCGCCAACACTGAAGATTTTGAAGAAGAGACTGGGCAGCTGTTTGTCCAGAATGGTATGGGGACTCCTGTTTGGGCAGAGGGTTGGACTAAAAGACCTCCAAGGTCCCTTCCAACTCCGTTATTCTGATGGGGCATCTGCCCTAGAGTATCCTCTTGATACCAGGCGCTTGCTATTTTGCTACCTATGCCAGAGATATGTAGGAAACTCACCTCCGCTACCAAGGTCATGGTCAAATAAGAAGTGCTTGAGCACATTCTAGGAAAGTACCTTGAGAAAACATCTCAAATAGGGCCCTCCCTGGTTCACGTAAAGATAGAGTGAGGGAAAGGGGAAGCATGTTCAGATTTGCAAGATTGTGTTAGTAGAGCTGTTACAATAAAAGTAGTCTTGACCCAGATGGCATTATTTACTTAGCCTTGTCTATCTTGTTGGGCTGACATCTTGGACGACTGAAGACATTGCCTTATGCTGTTTTCTTGTCCCGGGCTCAAACTTCTCTTATCTGACCATTGTTTGGTAGTGGGTCTTCCTCCTTGTGCTTCAAGGCCATTCCGTATTCCTTCTATAAGAATGTCAATCAAATAAACGTTAACATGTATATACATTAATTAAACATTCATGAAATAATTTCAATAGATAAGGAAAGAAGACAATCACAGAGAGAGAGAGCTGGGTATCTTGCATGGTGTGAAATCATTAAAACAGGGGTCTCCAACCTTAGTAACATTAAGGCTTGTGGACTTCAACTCCCAAAGTCCACAATTCTCTGGGAGTTGAAGTCCACAAGTCTTAAAATTACTAAGGTTGGAGACCCCTGCATTAAAATACAATATATATTTAGAAAACAAATATTAACTTTGATATACGAGTTATTTATTTATTTATTTATTTATTTATTCATATTTGTATACCGCCCTATCTCCCGAAGGACTCAGGGCGGTTCACAGGCAAATAAAACATTTATGTACAAATTAAAATAACCATTAAAAACTTATTCTAATGCCAAATTATTAAAAATATAAATATAAATATTAAAAACCAATTAAAGCCCCTATAAATTTAAAATCTAGTCCAGTCCTGCACAGATGAATAAATGTGTCTTGAGCTCGCGACGGAAGGTTCGGAGGTCCGGAAGTTGACGGAGTCCTGGGGGGAGTTCATTCCAGAGGGTGGGAGCGCCCACAGAGAAGGCCCTTCCCCTGGGTGTCGCCAGACGACACTGCCTAGCTGACGGCACCCTGAGGAGTCCCTCTCTGTGAGAGCGCACGGGTCGGTGAGAGGTATTCGGTAGCAGTAGGCGGTCCCGTAGAGTTGAGCCAAGGCCCTAAAATGCTCACGCTTCTCAGGTAAATGCTACTACAGGTAGTCTTCAATGTAGGACCACAATTAAGCCCAACGTTTCTGTTGCTAAGCAAGACAGGTGTTAAGCGAGTTTTGCTCTCATTTTACAACCTCTCTTGCTATAGTTGTTAAGTGAATCTCTGCAGTTGTTAGGTAAGTAACATGGTTGTTAAGTGAGTCTGGCGTCCCTACTGACTTGTCAGATAGTTGCAAAAGGTGACCACATGACTCCGGGACACTGAAACCGTCATAAATATGAGTTGCCAACCATTGCAATTTTGACGACATAACTATGGATATGCTGCAACCGTTGTAAGTGTGAAAAACGGCCACAAGTCACTTTTTTCAGTGCTGGGGTAACTTTGAACAGTCACTAAATGAGTGGTCATAAGTTGAGGATTATCTGTAAAATATACAATAGAGAGATCGAAAGTAAAGATAAGACATGCAGCAACTTGGCATTTTCTAATCAATCATCCACATTGCCAGGGGACTTGGGGCCCCAGGCTTGGGAGTAACACTAAGTTTTCAAGATCCTACAAAAATCCAACTGATACAAGGCCAATTTAATCTCATTCTATAGCCTTTCAATTTTTTTCAAAGATGAAACTCTATAATCAGTAAGTCTGTCAGCGTTCTAGAAAACCCCTCCTGCAGAAAAGACTGTGAAACCAACATCTTTCAAAATTCTTTTACTAGCATGGGTAAACTGGCATAGTTGGAGGAAGACCGAAACTGGGGATTCCGGTTCCTCCCTCAGTAATACAAACCCCAAAATCTCCACCCTCATGACCCCTCTGCTGATCACATGCTCCAATCCTCAACCGTCCCATGTCGAAGCATCACTCCAGCCACTCCTTCTCCAGATGCGAACCCAGCCTGACCTTGACCGGCAGAAAATGCTATTATGTCTAATCATCCCTTGCACTACCACCCTCCTCCTCTCCTTTCCCACGGAGGAGAATTGTGGCAACGCATGGAAGCCTTTGGCCTAGTATGGCTTCCAAAGCTGACATAGTCATTTACCAGGCACATATTGGCATAATAAAAATCCCATTACAAAAGGGCTTTGTAGGGGATGTAGCAAAGAGGTTATAAAGAAAAACACATATGATATTATATCCGTATAAGGAATAATAGATATGATAATAGAGTTGAATCAACCTGACTTCTTGTTGTGTCTTGCCCGCCCTCAGAGCAGCCGGGGCCTTCTTACCTGCTCCCGAACACTGAGGAATGTATGCCTCCCGGCCCAAGTCCTGGCTCCATGCCCACACAAACTGCAGAAGAAGGAGAATCTCCCTGCCCCAGCCCTGACTCCATGCCCAGGCAAACGGAGCAGCTAGACCCCTCCCCCTCCTCCACAGCATGTGAGCCTGAGGAGGGTTTATTCCCAACAGCTGATTGGAGTAATCCTCGCATCAGAAGATTGGATAGGCGGAGGCAACAGAGGGAAGGGAGGGGCAGGCCTTAATGAGTGCTGAGTCATGGAGCCACTCCCCATGGCCTATATAAAGGATCTACTTTCTGGCAGTCTCTGAGTCAGGCAAAAGTCGAACTTATCTTGCTGAAGTCACTTACTGGTCTCCTGCCTGCTCTGAGGACTTTGCTAGGACTTTGGGCAGAGCTGCAGAGGCAAGCCTGATTCGGATTTCCCTGACCCAGCCGTCAGCGGAGGAGTGGGACACGACACTTCTTATTCTAACTCCTTACAGTTGCAGGAAAAAGCCAGGGATATCCAGTATCTCCTGTGTCTAACTATATCGTTGACTATCTTACCTTGCAGGATTGATATAACAATGAAAACAATGTATGAATTAAAATCAATATTTCAAATCATTTTTTCCTGTGGCAGTATTTAGAGGCATAAGAGTATATTTATACATTCTGTCTGAGCATGCTATATTTTTTCCAATTTAACTGTTTACAACCGTTTCTTCCGCCCTATTCCCTGGGTCATCCTTTAGGATATTTTCTGTCACTCTTAGTTTTATAGACTGTTGTTTCGCACTAAGTAGCCCACACAGAGCTTTGAATCACTGACAAATTTAATCATATTTTTTTTCATTTTATCTTCTCCAGCAAAGGACGCATGAGACAAAGCAAAATTCATCTTATAAAGGCTTTTGTGTAATGGGCTTCTGGGCATAATCTTAAAATGTTTTCCAGCTTTATAAATTATAGTTACTCATCCCGATCAAATGTGGACTTGATTGTACAATGTAGCAGTATATTGTCTGGAGCCAAATATTGGTTAATTTGCAGAAAATACTGAACCATAATTTAGCCACATTTAGCTCAACATGTTGCACGGGGCCATCAAATGCAGCTAGTCTATGGCCCAGTTTTGTCATGCAAACTCAGAAAGGTGGATTGGGTAAAACATGGTATCAGCTGCAGAGACGTTTGTACGCCAACTGTGAGGAACGCATGCAAAGAAATGAAGGTGTAATTATGAATGAAAAGGGTAAAAAGAATGTTAAAACAAATGATTTGGCATCATCTTGATTGTTGTGGCAGTGTATGAAAGTAGAAAACAATAGACTGGTGATAGTTGTATATTACATTCCAGTCAAGGTTGATAATGGAAAAATAGGGATGGGTTTTGAACAAAAGTTGAATGAATGCAACTGAAAAATGCTTTGTGATATGAAGGGATGAGAAGGGAAAACACAGAAAAAGTGACTGGGCTATTTGAATAACCACACATTAATCAGAATGGTGACTGGTTGGTAAACATCTGCTTAGAAAATGATCTTGCTGGCTGAACTCACAGATTGCTTCTATTACTCTTCCCCTTAAGAGACAAACATCACCCAGAGTAGGAATCAATTTAGGAATGCCTTGTGCAACCTCTCACAGATGACTTCTGATTTGCCAGAATGTCATTTGTGATAGTCTCCACCACCATGCTACCCATTACTCTTATTTACCCTCCCCTCCCCTCTCTCTTTCCCTCTCTCTCTCTCTCTAGCACTTAGGTATATCCTACAAGCGCTGGATTTAAATTGCCATCCAGTAACCTCCGTTATCTGCTATAATGTTTTGAGGGACAGCCAACCTGCAGGGTTCTATCAAGCTGGTAGCTTGGTGGTAAAGAGAATTATCACCATCAACCAGCTGCAGCAATGCTTCGCACACACACACACACACACACACAGAGAGAGAGAGAGAGAGAGATCATTGGTGTTGCTCCAAAACACTTATGAAAAAGCAGTGAGGAAGTGGGTGGAACTATTTCAGACCAGCCTTAAAATCTTGTCATTGTCCATGACGTTACCTTGCCATTGTAAAATCCTGTCTGTGAGAATAATTAATCGGTGGAATGGCTGGTCTTCAAAAGCTGTGGGTGCTCCATCACTGGAAGTTTTTAAGAAGAGATTAGACAGTCACATGTCTGGACTCCTGCTTAAGCTGACGATAGGACTGAAACACTTCCAACCCCTTTCCTTCCAGCTCTGTTAATACTGTGATTTTTCAAAAAGAAGTATGTGAAATGTCATCGTTCTATATTAGGGGTGTCAAATTCAAGGCCTGCGGGCCAGATCTGGCTCATGGGGTGGAAATAGCAAAGGACCTCCTGCGGTGCCTCTGGCAGCCAAAACATGACACGGAGGAGCCCCACACAGCCTCTCCGTGCCCTGTAGAAGGCCTGGGCGACCTTCTGCATCACCCTGCCAGCATGCACAGCTGTCCCTCACCCAATTGTGACTAGCAAAGTGCTGCAGGAGGCGTCTGTTCCGTCGGAGAACTACAATGCTGATCCAGCCCTCGAAGAAATCCAGTTTGACACCCCTGTTCGATATACTTTCTATAAATGATTGAGGGATTGCTGGTACTGAATTTGTTTCACTGCAGAATTTGAAATATGGTAACTTATCTCCATATCCCTTTTGTAATATCCCTTCTTTTCCCCAAAGGATGCCTGCACCTGCTACTTCTAACAGGGGGGCTGGCAATCCTGGCTTGTAGAATTCATAATTACGAGTTCTACACCCTTGATGATAAAAGGAGCAGAGGTTTATTTTATACCACTTCACAGGGCCATTATATGGATTTTTGAAGATACATAAATATCTACTAGAAAGAGGGGTGCGAGCAAATGAATGGATTTATTATGGCCCTTTCACCAATACAACAGTAAAGCTGTCTTCTTCTCTCTCTTTTTCATTTGCTTCGTTTTCTCATCCACAAATAGGAACAAACAATCTTCAAAAGTTCCTTGGAAATAAAAAAAAAACCACATTAAATAATTGTATGATTTAGAAAGACCTTATAATCTAGTTAGTAGAAATCTGTAGGTGTTTAGAAGGTTGAGATTCCTATAGTGTATTATTCAAAATACTCCCATCCATCTTTTTAAACCATATAACCATTTAATGATGTCCTTCCACTTATGACTGTATGACTGTAACTTTGTTGTTTTTGTCCTTAAGATTTATATTGATATTGATTGTTTCCTGATTGGTTATTTGTACCCTATGACTATCATTGAATGTTATACCTTACAATTCTTGATGAAGGTATCTTTTCTTTTATGTACACTGAGAGCATATGCACCAAGACAAATTCCTTGTGTGTCCAATCACACTTGGCCAATAAAGAATTCTATTCTATTCTATTCTATTCTATTCTATTCTATTCTATTCTATTCTATTCTATTCCATTCCATTCCATTCCATTCCATTCCATTCCAGTCTAGTCTATTTCCAAGGAAATTGTGATCTTCTTTACTCATATTTGTGGATAGTTAATATTGTAGGATCCAATCTGGGTTGGTTACCAGAAACAGATGTTTTATCTTCTACAATTTCATACTCCTGCTGGAGCCCATCTTCAGGGAACTTCTGTCTAGAAGTTCCCCGAAGATGGGTTCCACCACGAGTCCAAATTCTCACAAGACAAAACTTCTGGTCCTGGTCACCGACCTAGATTGGATTCTGCACCATTATCCTGGGACACGTATATTCACCTTAATTCATGACAGTTAATATTCCTGTAGTCTCTTTAGAGAGTTGCCATGGATAAGAAAGTTCAAGAGCACCAACTATTGATAATGCTCCCTATTTCTATGCCTTTATTCTCACTTCTGTTTAGACCGCTCTGGTGAATTCCCATTAATAATAACAAAGAAATTCAAATCGGGTCACATCGTTGGATATCTCGCTAAGCCATAACATGATTTGTTGGTTTGGGCTCAATATGATAAATGAATCCAGCCATTGTGACCACTAAAATATAAGCTCTAGGTAAGTACAATATGTGAACCAAGCTCCCTGGATCTTGCTCAACAAACCAAGATTAAATCATACTGCAACATGTGAACTCAGCCCCCTATATTTATTTTATATACTGAGCCGTGGTGGCGCAGTAGTTAGAGTGCAGTACTTCAGACTACTTCTGCTGATCACCAGCTGCTTTCAGTTTGGCAGTTCAAATCTCACCAGGCTAAAGGTTGATTCAGCCTTCCATCCTTCCAAAGTGGGTAAAATGAGGACTTGTTGGGAGCAATAAGTTGACTCTGTAAACCACTTAGAGAGGACTGTAAAGCACTGTGAAGCAGTATATAAGTCTATTACTATTATATCCTTGGTTCAGTAACCCAGAAAGAGTATGTTGACTAGCCAGTACCAATACCTAGGAGCTGTACTTCCTGTATCTCATGTAGCATGTCTGGCCAGGACCATCCTAGTTCAAAACATCAGCCAGTGAGAACTCTTTTGCTTCAACTTTTTTGACAGAAAAAAAAAACTTCTCTTACACTCACATTTGCTTGGGGATTGCACATTTGAAAGAAAACAGAGCTGGGAAACCAAGGGTCACTGGAAGGCTGCCATTGTGGAAGGGCAGCTTGTGAGCCAGAAAAAGTGTGGCTCAGCAATCATGTCTGAGGACCACACTGTTTTTCGCACAGTGGAGGGGGATGGTGAGCAAGAATGCCAATGAAGTAATGCCAAAGTAGGAGTCACAATCCAAATGGAGGCATGGCTGACGTTTATTTTTTAAAAAAATACTTCAACCAGTGGTGGAATTCATTTTTTTTTACTACCGGCTCTGTGGGTGTGGCTTGGTGGGCGTGGCAGGGGAAGGATACTACAAAATCTCCATTCACACTCCACTCTGGGACCAGCCAGAGGTGGTATTTGCTGGTTCTCCAAACTACTCAAAATTTCTGCTACCGGTTCTCCAGAACCTGTCAGAACCTGCTGAATAGCACCCCTGACTTCAACCCAGTGTCCCCAAGATAAGATATTACAAGTCATAACCCAGCCTACAAATCTCACTACTGAAATTCAGCAACATGCTAGAATAAGATTGACACATTCCAAATGTCCCTCTTACTCTACTTACTTATTTAACAAATGTACCTGGCCACCCAAGTCACACATAGGTGACTCTGAGCAGCTTACAACATTAAAAGCCACAACATACCCTTACCCTCACACCATGTACAACAGCAGCAATACTTCATTGGCGCCATCTCCATTCAAGGTTTTGACTCTGAGGCACGCTGTTAAAACCACTTCTTCAGGGCTTTCAAAAAACAATATGGGATCAATTTTAGCTCTGGGTGAATGATGTTCCATAGGAACATTATAGGATATAGGGGGTTGCTCATTTGCCTGCTTTCTTCCTCCTTCCCCATCTCTTTTTCCTAGTGTGCCTCTTGCATTCTGTACCAGAGGGACCGTCTTGTCTTTTCTGATCAGCTCTTTAAAATGTTAAGTCTTAGCAAAAGGGAATAAAGATTGCTGGATAGCTCCACAGATGCCGCAGTAATCAACTAAGCACTTTCAGAATGCTAAGCAATAATTTTATGTGTGTAGGTTTGCCAATTGTTGAGCTACACATTCTATTGACTTTTAATTCAGAAGGGATAAAAGGATCTGGTCACTGTCTACTCAGCCTCTCTCTCTCCAGTGTTCTCCAGCTGCCCCATTCTTTTTGATTGTTGACATAGGTTTGTGATTTTGCTCCATAACAGACCAGGGAAGGCAATGGAGACAAAGGGATTGTTGGAACAGCTGGGTGATCTGAGTCATCATGGCTGTTCTGGCCTATTAATGTGACCAATGGGATTTCTAGCCTGATGGCTGGCAGCAAACACAACCAAACACATCAGCTGCTTCAGTCGCTAATGACATTATTATACCAGGAATGGCAAAGAAGCAATTTGCAAGCTGGACCTGGACTCCTTAAATAACTTTATTTCATGCCAGCAACCAATTAAGTTTTTACTGAAGTAAAATTGTTGCCCTTCTCATTTCATCAGTAAAAAGAAAAGAACAATCCTTGATTATGTCTGTGGAGATTCTCAGCCATCCTGGTCGTGGTTATCCCAAAGGTGCTTTTTTCAAGAGAAGACTGGACTTTCTGATTTTTCTTTGAAGACATTTCGCTTCTCACCCAAGAAGCTTCTTCAGCTCTGACTGGATGGCGGGGAAATGGAAGGATTTATACTCCTTGCAGATCGCTGAGAACATTTGAGTTCTTCGTCTTCAAAGAAAAAACAGAAAGTACTGTTTCCTCTTGAAAAAGCACCTTTCGGATAATCTTTGATTATAATCAGATATTCCATATTCATGTTATTATGTTTATCACTCTTCTTCCTTCCAAGGAGTTCAGGGCAGGAGAGTGCCTTGCTCCATTTTTATGATTGTATCTATGCTGTATTTACCCAGAAGGACGAGGACTGCACATATATGTCTGTAGAGAAAGCATGATGGAGGAAGGCAGTTTGTATATGCATAGTCAGAGGCATCTGTAATAGGGAGAAAATTTTTGAAAAGCCTCACAATGGGGCTATGATTGTGTGAATGAAACCTCACTTGTTTTAATCACTTCATACTTGCATGGTACATAAAAAAGGGTTTGATCTTCTATGGTTATACAGTATATTCCTATGTATAAATTCTATTTGTTGAACTACATGGAACTCTCTAAGACAGAGGTCTTCAAACTTGGCAGCTTTAAGACTTGTGGACTTCAACTCCCAGAATTCCTCAGCCAGCTTTGCTTAAAGTCTTTAAAGCTTTGCTTTAAAGTCTTAAAGCTTTTCTGACTGAGGAATACTGGGAGTTGAAGTCCACAAGTCTTAAAGCTGCCAGGTTTGAAGACCACTGCATCTAAGAGTTCCACATTCTGTTTTTAACCCAAGTCCGCCAGGTCCTGAAAATAATCTTAATCAAGTCTCACTATTGTCAAGACTTAAAGAGATCTCCAGGTTTTTTCAGCAAGAAATTCTGTCAAGTATGGTTAGGCTGAGAGATGATTTCAATTGAAACCTCTGTAATTTTAGAGCAACACTCTTAACCACAATACTGTGCTTAATTATGTCACTTTTAGAAGGAGAGTTGAATTCTGTGTTTAACCATATAGATGATGTCTTTTACATATATTTTCATGACTCTTATGTTTATATATTTCTTATTGTTTGCCCTTTTGGCACCCACCTGCTTTGATATGGAGCTTTGATATGGAGCTTAGCTACCATATCATACCATACCATTTAGTGTAAGATAAATTTGTGAAGCAAAACACGTGCACATATGGTCACTTGAAAACAGTCCTGGAAACATACCAGTGGGCTAACCCAGTACTACCCAACTAATTACAACTTTATTGCCTATTTTATCTCCATATCAGTGCTTGATCTCTTGAGGACAACGTATCTATTTGCAATAAACCATCTCATTTCTTCTCAGGTTTTCATTAGCAAGGGACCAGACTGCCTTAAAACTAACCAAGTTGATAGACTTGCAATGTGAGGGTAATCGGTTTTGATGGCCAATCTAACTGAAAGGCTGAGGTTCACCCGTTTGGAAGTAGTATGAAGCTGTAAGGAGTGTTATTGAACATTTTGTTGTCTCTGAAACAGATAAGTCGTTCCAGAAATGGGTCTTGCTTGATTGTCTTTCTATTAGAATTCAATGCCATTCATCAGATGGGAAGAAATCCTGTTGCAGAGATGAAACAAGGCCTACGAGTCAGAAAGTTTTCCCTTTAAAAAAAAAAAAATCCTACCTATTTTATCCTAAGTTAGGATTTTAAAAGATTAGGCTTTTTGCACGATCTCAGATGTATTTCTTGCTGGCGATATCTGTAATAGTACTTCCATTTCTGATTAATTTAAAGTAGGTGAATAATTAGCCATTAGATAGATTAAGGAGATCAAAGTACTTTTTAAGTAGTGCTTTCTAATACTTAAAGTCTCAACATTAAGTTACCATTAATTCCCCTCATGTAATTGTGGTTCATTCTGTTAGAATTTCCAGATGCCCCTTTAAGTATTTGAGCCTTTGAAACAAAACTGATCTGCATAATTTATGGTCCAATCCCTTTGCTAATCCTGTTGTATTGGCTTATTATTAAGAGTGAATAGCTTTTTCAGACAATCACTCAGAATTCTCGCTACCCTAATTTTCTATTTACCATGAAGATATTGCATTCTCACAAACCTTATGAAGATATTGCATTCCCACAAACCTCACAGTACTCTTATAAGACATAGAAGATTTCATGGCTTTGCAGAGGATCTTATGACTTCCGAGATGAATACCCCAAATCATCAGATGTCAGCAAACTTGTAGGATCTCAATCATTTTAACTGGATGAAAAGTACTTTAATTCACACGAAAATGGAAGAGGACAGAGAGAAGTATCTTCAGATACAACGGCAGCCAGAGACGTTAGGTAAGAAATGCCATACTGTAATGTTCATGAGAAGGTTTGAACCTGCATCTCCACAGCCCATATCTGGCGTTTTAGTCCAGTTAGTCCAGGGCTGTCAAACTCCCGCCCTGCGTGGATGCCTCACACACTGGCCACACCCACGCCCGGTTTAGGAAAGGGGGAAAAAGAGTCAATATGTCACGTGACATGGCTGTGACAATATGAGTTTGACACCCCTGAGTTAGCCAATCTGACTGTTTTTAGTTGCAGTTGACATCAAAAATTGTGCAAATCAAAGAAACCAAGTTATTCCTACAAAGGACCAGGCTGATTTACAATATTTGTTACAGGGACAAGGCTCTGTGAAAAAATGAGTTATTTTATTATTTATTATTATTTTATTTATTATTTCATTTATTATTTTATTTTATTTTGCAGCTGTATTATTTTTACAAGTAATTCAAAGCGGTTGAACGTACTTAATGTTCCTTGCTTCTCCTAGTTTTCTCTCAACAACCCTGTGAGGTGGGTTGAGCAGAGAGAGAGTAACTGGCTCAAAGACACTCAGCCAGCTTTTAGCCATGATGGCACAGGTTACTTCTGCTGACTGCCAGCTGCCAGACATTTGGCAGTTCAAATGTCACCAGGCTCAAGGTTGACTCAGCCTTCCATCTTTCCAAGGTGGGTAAAATGAGGACCCAGATTGTTGGGGGCAATTATGTTGACTCTGTAAACCGCTTAGAGAGGGCTGTAAAGCACTGTAAAATGGTATATAAGTCTAAGTGCTATTGCTATTTTATGCCCAAGGTAGGATTAGAGCTCACAGTTTGCTGATGATTGGCCCAAAGTCACCCTGCCAGCTTTTAATGCCTAAGGTGGAACTAGCCTGATGGCCTTCACTACTACCCCAAACTGGGCCTCAGTGGACTAATGTAATGTTCTCTATCAGATGAGATGGAACAGAAGTTTCTGTATCACTGGCATTTGATGGTATTGCCAAGGAAAAGCCAAACCATTTCCCTACTTTTTCCCTATGTGATAATTGAAACTGTCATCCAGTTATTTGAATATGTAAAATTGGTGTCAATTATCTGCTACTAAAAACCCTGCATTGTGACAACATCAGGCTTTGGCCAAATGATGGAAGGTGAGAACTTTGTCCTCATGTTTACAAATTTGGTCATACCATCTGGAACATCTGAAGAGTCAGGAACCAACCAGTGAAGCTCTTTATGAGACATACAATGGGAGTTTCAGCACTGCTTCAGGGAGTTCTTAACTTACGATCCCAATTATGAGCCCAAAATTTCCATTGCTAAGCAAGACAGTTGTTAAGTGAGCGTTATACCATTTTACAAGCTTACTTACCACTGTTGTTAAGTGAATCACTGCAATTCTTAAATTAGTACAAGTAGTCCTCGACTTATGACCACAATGGACCCCAGGATTTATGTTGCTAAGTGAGAAATTTGTTAAAGTGAGTTTTGCCCCATTTTACGATTTTTCTTGCCACAGTTGTTAAATTGTTTAACAACTGCAATTGTTAAATTGGTAGCATGGTTGTTAAATGAAACTGGCTTCCCCATTGATTTTGCTTGTCAGAAGGTCACAAAAGGGGATCACGTGACTGCGGGACACTGCAACCATCCCAAGGTCAAATATGAACCAGCTGTCAAGCATCCAAATGTTAATTCTGTGACCACAGGGATACTACAACACTCATAAGTGTGAAAAAGGGTCATAAGTCACCTTTTTCAGTGCTGTTGTAACTTTGAACAGCCACTAAATGGACAGTTGTAAGACAAGAACTAGCAGTAGGATATTTTCTTATTTATGTACTGTATCTTTTACAGGAGCTAGGATTTGTCTGAGAAGAAACAGAACATCTAAATCATTTTCTATTTCCTATGTTTCTCAAACTGTTGAGGCAAATAGTTCATAGTGAAATATTAATTATCACTGAAATCAGACAAATGAAATTTCTAAATAGCAATAGCACTTAGACTTATATACCGCTTTGCAGTGCTTTCCAGCCCTCTCTAAGCTGTTTACAGAGTTAGCATTTTGCCCCCAACAATCTGGGTCCTCATTTTACCGCCCTCAGAAGGACGGAAGGCTGAGTCAACCTTGAGCTTGGTGAGATTTGAACTGCCAAATTGCAGGCAGCCTGCGCCCCTTTCTGGACCGGGAGGCCCTATGCACGGTCACTCACGCTCTCGTGACGTCTCGCCTGGATTACTGCAACGCTCTCTACATGGGGCTCCCCTTGAAGGGCATCCGGAGGCTGCAGTTAGTCCAGAATGCGGCTGCGCGGGTGATAGATGGAGCCCCCCGTGGCTCCCGCATAACACCCATCCTGCGCAGGCTGCACTGGCTACCTGTGGCCTTCCGGGTGCGCTTCAAGGTTTTGGTGACCACCTTTAAAGCGCTCCATGGCATAGGGCCGGGTTATTTACGGGACCGCCTACTGCGACCAGATACCTCTCACCGACCCGTGCGCTCTCACAGGGAGGGACTCCTCAGGGTGCCGTCAGCTAGGCAGTGTCGTCTGGCGGCGCCCAGGGGAAGGGCCTTCTGTGGGGGCCCCCACCCTCTGGAACGAACTCCCCCCAGGACTCCGTCAACTTCCAGATCTTCGGACCTTCCGTCGCGAGCTCAAGACTCATTTATTCATCTGCGCAGGACTGGCTTAGATTTTTTAAATTTAGAGGGGTTTTAAATCGATTTTAATATTTATATTTCTATTTTTAACAATTGGTATTATTAACTATTGGCATTAGAATAAGTCTTTTAATGATTATTTTAATTTGTATATTGATGTTTTTTATATGCCTGTAAACCGCCCTGAGTCCTTTGGGAGATAGGGCGGTATATAAGTTTAAATAATAAATAATAAATAAAATAAAATAAAGTCAGCAGAAATAACCTGTAGTACTGCATTCTAACCACTGTGCCACTGTAGTGGGTTACTTTAGCTTTCCTTCCTGCAAGAACTGCTTCCCACACTCACTTATTTGTCTTTACAAGCTCTGTATTTGATATTATCGTTCAAGTAAGACAATAGAGGACTCTTAACTCTGTTTATTGGCCATTGCAATAGCTACCCACTCTAGATGCGTTGAAATTCTCAGAATTCCAAATGAACATGGCCACTGGGAATTGTAGTTCAGATTCTTTATATGAATACCAGTTTGGTGATTGATTATGTACAGCTTCCAATTGCGTTCTGTGCATTACCACTAAACAATTTGTCCCACCTGTAGACATGCTGAATAGATCACACAGTGCTCAGTACAACTGGATTTGATTCATTTTAAAACAAAGTTCATTAAATATGTTTTCTTCTTTAGGCTTCTGATAAAAAGAAAACATAAGATTAAAGCTTCCTAGTGAAATACTGTAAAAATAATCCCAGCAAATGAAAAATTAATGTTTGCAAAACATGAAAAAAATGGAGAAGGGAGAGGCTGAAATTTTGCCAATTAAAGCTGCAGTTCCTCCTATTTTATCTGTAAGTTAAGTCAGTTGAAATTATTTTTTTTAAGCTGCAGACATTGTAATCTAAAATAGCTGATAGATAGATAGATGATAGATAGATCATTCAATCAGAATAGAGCTGGGAGGGACTTTGGACATCTATGAGTCCAACCCGCTGCTCAAGCAGCAGACCCTATACCATTTCAGACAGGTGGCCTACCTACAACTTCTGAAGGCAATCTGTTCCACTGGTTAATTTTCCTTACTGTTAGGGAGTTTCTCCTTAATTCCAGGTTGCTTCTCTCCTTGATTAGTTTCCATCCGTTTTTTCTTGTCTTGCCTTTTGGTGTTTTGTGACAGCCCCTCAAATGCTGGAATACTGTGAAATGATAGATAGATAGACAGACGGACGGACGGACGGACAGACAGACAGATAGATAGATAGATAGATAGTTAGACAGATAGATAGATGTCTTCTGGTTCTTGTCTATTACCATGATGTCTGGTTGATTGACCAGTCCCTGCCTGTCTGTCTGGATCTGGAAGTCCCACAGGAACTTAGATGGACAAGGCAAGAGAATATGGCAAACCACTTCTGAAAAACCTTGCCAAGAAAACTGTAGGGAGTTATCCTGGCAGTCTCTTAAAATAGGACACAGTTGAAGAAAAGAATTACAAACTGCATCAACTGCATTGCATCCTGACAGCTTTCAACAAGAAGAGACCTAGCTGTCAAACAGTCTTTCATGCTGCTCTCCTACTTAGTAAAGGATTAGAAGGGATATTATTAAATATATGGTCTGAATGAATTAGGATGAACAAGATTGTGCAGAGGCTGTAATGTAAATTACGTTGATTAAATCATGCTGATGTCCATGGTTGCTCCTCACCTGTAAGCAGGTGTGGGGGTTTTTGGAGGTTTTTTTTGGAGGGGGGGGGAAGATGAACCCTCAAAGGATGGGATCAATAAAATTAAAGTTTTATTATAAAATTTTAATTTTATAATAAAATTTTATTATAAATTAAAGCAAAAAGTTAGCCTGCCATATTTCTGTTTGAGAAGTATATACGTGTGGAAGAAGAAGAAATATATGGCTGTATTATATCTATGTGTTGTGAATGGAGGTTCCCCCCACTATCTACATGCTTTTAGCCACAGGGCAGTAAGTGTGGAGAACAGGACAGTGAGATGTACTGTACCATCTATCAGAACAGGAGCCAAAGTAAGGGTTTTTGAAATTTCAAGAGTGTGTGGTGGGAATTCTCATAAATCCCAATGACACCTTGGTGTTAGATACCCTGAGGTAAATAAGTATGATGTTAGAAGTTGCTGCCTTACTTTGCATCACATTAGCTTCCTATTTAATTAAAAGAACCCATTAAAAATTCAGATGAAACTAGATGTCTAATCGGCACAAGGGAAGTATCTGGAGACATCTTGCTTCCCGTTGTATATAAGTTCCCAGCTCCATTTTACGTTTATTGGAGAAATATCTTTGGTTCAGAACGATGCCTCTGTAAGCTCAGCAGCTTTTGCAAAAAGTTTTGAAGCAGCAGAGTGACTATATAGGGTTTAAATCTCTATCTCTGCAGGGCACGGATTCTTAGGACTCATGCAGCTCACGACCTCTAAGTAGATAACAAACTCCAAAGCACATGCAAGAGCTTTCATCTCGAAGCCAATCCTAAAAATAGCTTAAAATTCACAGTCCTGAAAACACGTGAAGGAGTGTGAAAGAGGTGGCTGGGCTTCTAGCAAGTTCTGCCGTGTTAGTGAAATGTACTCTTCAGAAATATCCAACGCAGTTGGTGTGCAGAGAAGAGTTAAACACCCACGGCAACATTGTTCATTCGAAGTATTGTAATATTGTTGAAATCTATAAATTAAGCGTTACTTGATCCTGGCAAAAAAAAAAAAAAAAGACGAGCAAAAATATGCTCATATAATAGGCTTGTTTGTGTATTGTGCATTAAAGCTTCAAGACAAATTACAGTAAATTTTAAAGCACAAATAAGATCAAGCAATGTACACACAATTCTTAAAACAAGGGGTGGGCTGGTGAAGAAGTGAGAAAAAGAGAGAAATAACACCAGATTAGGAAGCCAGGCAGTTACAGGAATCCAATTAACAACTTCAGTGAGCCAGAGTAAAGGCTCTGCGAAGAGACTTAAATGCAGTTAAAATTTAAAATCCTTTAATGAACAGGGCAGTCTTTTGCCTGGCATCTAAAAAAGAACAAACAACAATAAAACCCCTGCCAGCACTCAAATGTTGGGAAAGTCATTCTATTATCTGAGCAGCATTACAGGCCTTTGGCGTGATGGCCATCTGCCTAACCTTGCATGATGAGGCTTTGAGGGGCAGGTTCAGAATCTAATCTCCCGGTTATGTAGTTGCAAACTATTTTTCTGTTTTCACACCGAAGCGACCGGGAATAGAAACCAACATCATAAATATTAAGAAGCCAGAATAATCAGGCAAGATATAATACAGGTAGCCCTCGATTTACGATTAGTTGCTTAGCGACCATTCAAAGTTTCTGTCACGTTCCAAGTAATAACCCTATAGAATTCAGAAATCTGAGGCAGGCAGATTCCTCAAAGAACAGTTTTATTGGCGATATCACATTGGAACAACTGGTGAAAACTGACTCTAAAAGTTCCCCCAGTTTTCATCTAATTAAAAGTGAAAGTCCCCCCCCTTTCTCCCAAACAATTTTTTTTTTTACATTTATATCCCGCCCTTCTCCGAAGACTCAGGGCGGCTTACAGTGTATAAGGCAATAGTCTCATTCTATTTGTATATTTACAAAGTCAACTTTTATTGCCCCCCCAACAATTTGGGTCCTCATTTTACCTACCTTATAAAGGATGGAAGGCTGAGTCAACCTTGGGCCGGGCTTGAACCTGTAGTAATTGCAGGCTGCTGTGTTTTAATAACAGGCTTCTTACAGCCTGAGCTACCACCCCTCCCCCAGTTACAAAACTGCATTTCAGGTGTTCAACAACCATTCCACATTTATTCCATTTGCAGTGCCCCACAGTGACATGACCACAATTTACAACATTGTTGCTGAAAACCAACCCGTAGAGAGCAATGGCTTTGCTTAACTACTGTGAACATTCACTTTTATGACTGCTATGTTTGTTTAATGACTGCCACAAAAGAAGTTTGTAAAATCAGGCCGGTCATGTGATAACCCACTTTATGACATCGCAAGTTATGATTGTAATAGGCAGACTCTATTATGGCCATAAATCAAGGACTACCTGTATACATTTATCGATCAATAGTTCTAGATTGGATTGGATCTAGATTGTTAAAAACAAGTACGGGTGTTATTGTGTCTTAAAGAAAAATATATTTATTGAAAATGTTACTTACTTGGTAATACTTTTTTTAAAAACCAGGTGTTCCTCAGAACCTCTCCCAACACTAATGATTGAAAAGAAGTCATGCATTCACTTATTTACTGATTTAACTCCAATTTTTTCATAGTGCCACACTTCATTGTGACTCCAATGAAGTGCTTTACCAGGATAAAAAAGAGCTGAGATAATGAAATAATTAAAATAATAAATCCAAAGACGCCTTCTCTGCAGACACTTCAGTAGAAACAACCAAGGTTCTACTAAACCATTCTATTTTACAACCAGAAGAAACATCTGAAGGGGTGTTATTCCAGAGGAAAGGGGTCAATAGGCAAGCAGTATTTTGGCCCCCTTGTATACTTCAGGGAAACACACAAATTTGCTGGAAACTATAAAGTAAGCATGGCTTAATTTGTCAGTTCAAAATAGAAAATCATAGGCCAGTTAATATTGCCAGAGCTCCAAGTAACATAACATATAACATAACATAACATAACATCAGAGTTGGAAGGGACCTTGGAGGCCTTCTAGTCCAACCCCCTGCCCAGGCAGGAAACCCTACACCATCTCAGTCAGATGGTTATCCAACATTTTCTTAAAAATTTCCAGTGTTGGAGCATTCACAACTTCTGAAGGCAAGTCGTTCCACTTATTAATTGTTCTAACTGTCAGGAAATTTCTCCTTAGTTCTAAGTTGCTTCTTTCTTTGATCAGTTTCCACCCATTGCTTCTTGTTCTACCCTCAGGTGCTTTGGAGAACAGCCCGACTCCCTCTTCTCTGTGGCAGCCCCTGAGATATTGGAACACAGCTATCATGTCTCCCCTAGTCCTTCTTTTTGTTAAACTAGACATACCCAGTTCCTGCAACCGTTCTTCATATGTTTTATCCTCCAGTCCCCTAATCATCTTTGTTGCTCTTCTCTGCACTCTTAAGTAATGCACCCATTGAAAACAGAACTCTGAGGCAGATAGATTCCTGAAAAAACAATTTATTGGATACATCATATTGGCACAACTGGTGAAATCTGACTCTGAAAGTTTCCCCCTTCCCCAAGTCATCAGTCACATTGTCCAATAGAGGTGCTGGCCAGTTGCTTGGTTACTTCACTCTTCCTTCCCCAGCCACCTGTTGGAATGACCTTGGTTCCCACAGGAAAACTTTTTGTTTTGACTGCAAAACCCAGCTAACCCCAGCTAACTATTCCCTCCTCCCTGTCCCCTTTTCTGCCTAGTGGCAATCCTGAAGCCACAAAGATGGTCTAAGCCAGGTCCGCTTCAGGGTTGGCAAATATACAATGAGAGCCCACTAACTTTTCATTACAAACAAATGGATAATTAAACAAATCAACCCATAGTTTTCATTAAAGATAAATTGTAAATGATAAAGTCAGTATTATCCCCACCATTAGTAGCGATAAATGCACAGTTGGAAAAGCTGAATGTACAGGTTATGGACAGATCATCATGGATAAAATCTATCTATCTTGTTAAGAGTTAACAACAAGAGGGATCTTGGAGTCTATCACTTAAATACAAGCCAGCAGTGTGCTGCAGCTGTCAAAAAAGCCAACGCAATCCCAGACTGCATTAGCAAAGGGATAGAATCAAGATCACATGAAATGTTAATACTACCTTATAATGCCTTCGTAAGATGACACTTGGAATATTGCATCTAATTTTGGTTGCCACAATATAAAAAAAGATGTTGAGATTTTAGAAGAAATGCAGAGAAGAGCAACAAAGTTGATTTGGGGCTGGAACCTAAAACATATAAAGAACGGTTTCAGGAATTGTGCATGTCTAGTTAAATGAAAAAAAGACTCTGTGACATGATATCAGTATTCCAATATTTGAGAGGCTGCCACAAGGAAGAAGGGGTCAACCTATTCTCCAAAGCACCTGGAAGCAGGACAGGAAGCAATGGATGGAAACTAATAAAGGAGAGAACCAACCTAGAACTAAGGAGAAATTTCCTGAAAGTGAGAACAATTAATCAGTGGAACAACTTGCCTCCAGAAGTTGTAAATGCTCCAAAACTGGAGGTTTCTAAGAAGAGATTGGATAACCATCTGTCTGAAATGGTATAGGGTTTCCTACCTGAGCAGGAGCTTGGACTAAGAAGACCTCCAAGGTCCCTTCCAACTCTGTTATTCTGTTAACTTGATGGCACAAAATCAATCACTGCTTGTCCAGTACAATTCTCAACCCCTGAAAACCCATTAAATATACTTCATGGTCATTTTTGAGTTCTCTAAACGATTGACTGGAGTGTAGGAATGCCTTACCATTTTCACAAGGCAAAGTGCTTAGTTTCGTAGGTTAGTTTGTAGTTCGTAGGTTAGTTTGGTGCTTAGTTTCGTAGGTTTCCCCTTTTAAATGACTTTACATTCTTTGTGGAGTAGAGTGTTGTTACAGGAACATAGACATATGCATTAAGAGAAATTAAGGGTGTACATCAAGTACTGTTGTCAGTAACAGAAAGATTAGTGAGTAATCTTTCTTTTAAGCTAAAGAGCAGTTCCTAAAGTACAGCATTTGTGAAAAAAAATACAGTGTGAAGAAAGTATAAAGAAAAAAGAAATCAATATGAGTTGTAAATCGGTAACAGCTTGTTTTTCTAGTGGCAAAACTTGCTTCACTGGGCTACAAAAGGAGCTTGTTAGTATGCATAATTTCATTTCAAAGGAACCTGTGAAAGCTTTAAAGCATTACAGAAACCTTTTTTCCCCACAATGAACTAGCAACTTGTCCACCTTCTTGTCATCCTTGTTGTTACTCTTACTTGTGTTCATGCTGCTGTCTAAATGGTGACAGAATCTCAGAAATGGAAGGGCCCTGTAGGATATTGGAATCCAATGGGCTATTCCAAATGACAGTAAACTGAATTACAGTACTCTAGACATCTATCTAACTGAACACATCTAATAATGGAAATGTCGTCATACCTCTAGGTAGTTGGTACTACCATTGAACTGATTTAATTGCAAGGGATATACCAATCGAAATAGCTCTGTAGCTTTGTAGGTCAGAGGGTCTTGAAACTGAGGGGATCTTGGTGCTCTCTGAGCTTGATTGTTTTCTTGAAGATGTTTCATTACCCAACCAGATAACATCATCAGTGCCAGAAGAGAATGGGGTCTGTTTATCTACTAGTGACTTGCCCTGTCAGTGTTGGTAGAGTGTTCTTGGGGGAGTTTCTTGATTAGCCTGTTGTTTACTATTAGCTTGTTTGGCTGGGCTGGTAGTTCCTGCTAGAGTCTTATAGTCTATTGTTATTAGTCTATTGTTATCATATATAGATTAGCAACAGCTATATACCATTCAAAATGCCCAAAGGGAAACAAAAAGATCAAACAAAAAGGCAAGAACACCTCTTTGCCAGGAATCAATACCCAGAGAAGCAGAGATTAAAGCCAAGATTAATACTAGACCAACAATCAAGAAATAAGCAATATCCTAATCGAGGAATTCAATCAACTCAGACAAAAAACAGTAAACAGCACCCTAATCAAGGAACCACCAAGAACACTCCCACCAATATTGAAAGGACAAACCACTTGTATAAAAACAGAGTAAAACCCACTCCCTTCTAGCACTTATGATGTTTCCTAGTTAAGTGAATGCCTGTAAGAAAACAACCAGGCCCAGGGAGTACCAAGGATCCCAACAATAAAGAATTTTTTAAAAATATTCTCCCAAAGTCTAGCTTCCTGTATTAATTTTTTTTTTCAGTGGGATGTGAGTTGATAGACCTTTCTTTAACTTTCTTGATTTTGTATGAGCTGCTGTGGCACAGTGGTTAGAGTGTAGTACGGCAGGCTACTTCTGCTGATCACCAGCTGTCAGCAGTTTGGCTGATCGAATCTCACCAGGCTCAAGGTTGATTCAGCCTTCCATCCTTCCAAGGTGGATAATAATTTGTTGGGGGCAATAGGCTGACTCTGTAAACCACTTAGAGAGGGCTGTAAAGCACTATGAAGTGGTATATAAGTCTAAGTGCTATTGCTATTGTTCAGTATGTTTTTCTTATAGATATTTAAGCAGCACCATCATTTCCTCTTTATTCCTCTTCTCACAAGGCTAAACATTCCTATTTTCTGTTTATTTCATTTCCCATCCTCTGATATCATCATTGCCTTTTCCCCTCTGAATCTGTCTACGTTTGTCTGATCTTTAAGTTGTGGATAGAAGTCCCAGAGGTGGAGTCTGCCTATTGCAGAGTAAAGAATTTGATTCAATTGCTTTTCTATTCAGAGAAAGTAGCTATTCCCTGGCCGTATTTCTGTCAGTCTCAGACTTTAAAACTCCCTTTCAATCCTACTTTTTTCAGTGTCTCTTTGTTGATACATATCTATTGCTACATATGTACCGTTTCATAGTGCTTTACAGCCCTCTCTAAGCAATTTACACAGTCAGTATATTGCCCCCAATAATCTGGGTCCTCATTTAACCAACCTTGGACCAAGGATGGAAGGCTGAGTCAACCTTGAGCCAGTTGAGGATTGAACTGCCAGCAGTTGATAGAATTAGCCTGCAAGTCAGGTACTCCTCGACTTACAACAGTTCATTTAGTGATCATTTAAAGTTACAACGGCATTGAAGAAAGTGGTCATGTGATTAAAATTCAGATGCTTGGCAAACTGACTCATATTTATGATGATTATAGTATCCCAGAGTCATGTGATTCCTCTTAGCGACTTTCTCATAAACCAGATTCACTTAACAACCGTGTTACTAACTTAAGAACTGCAGCGATTCACTTTAAAACTGTGGCAAGAAGGATCGTAAAATGGGGCAAAACTCACTTAACAAGTTAGCAACAGAAAGTTTGGGCTCACTTTGTGGTTGTAAGTTTAGAATGACCTATACTGCATTCTAGGGCTCATAACCAAGTAACCAACATAATACCAAGTTCTTGAAACAAAACTCAGATGAGAGCCAGGGAATTACTGGTCAAATAGCATACAATCTATTTACGATAATTTCACAGAAAAATTACCTAGAACAGCAGAACAGAATTATTAGGAATTTAAGGAGCCTTCCTTAAGAAGAAGCATTGCATGGTATCTTCCAATGGACTTCAATTTATGTCTTACCAGGTTCAATTTATGTCTTACCAGGCTCAGAGTAATCATTAAATGTCTGTGTGTGAGAGAGAGAAAGATAGAGATCCCAAGATCTCTTTTTCTTATTTATAATAAACACGTGAATGAAGTTGAAATGACAAGGGAAAGTGAGATGATGCCATGAACGATTAGTGTGAATGATATTCCTTCAATTCTGAAATACCAAACAGATTGTGAAGAGGCTCAGAAGGATATTTCCTAAGTAGGTGAACAGTGATAAGATGTCATTGTAAGTAAGCATAAAATCTGTTCCATTATCATTACTAAAACTTTAATGGGGCCTGGATGGGTAGTGACTAACCAGGATAGAGATTTTAGGATTACCGTGGATTACAATGGAAACTCAATATAAACATCTGTTCGTCTGTGGTAGCTGTAAGCAGGGCAAGAGAAAACAAAAATAAAATGGCCACTTTTGTAACAGCTTTACGAAATGCAGCCTTGTTTGGAATATTGTGCACAGCTTTGTCACTATATTTTCCAAAAAATAGTGTGGACCAGTGATGGCAAACCTTTTCGGTACCGAGTGCTGAAATGTTGCACATGCGCACTCACGCTTGCCAGGGCTGCACTCCAGAAAAGCCGAACTTCTGGGTTCTAGCACACATGCACACCCCACGATCAGCTGGACCATCTCAGGAGGCGAAAGCCCTTGATCTGAGTCTAAATCTCAGAAAATTCACTAGAAAATTGGTCTAGTTGTATAATGCCTCATCTTGATGTTGTGCAATTGCTTTTTTTTTTTTTTTTTTTGCATTCCAAAGTCTACATATTTGAATGGTGATGGCAAGCTATATTAGGAGTGAGTTAGAGTTTCTTTCTCCCTGTTGCAATCCTTCTAATCTAGGATTATATCCAGTCATTTTATCCATGTGTTACATAACATCTAATAAATATTACATCAGTGTCTTGTTATGGGACGGGGGGAAAAAAACCCTGAAAGAGGCTTTTTGAAGCCTCCATTGTGAATCAATTTGGCCGCACCCCCAAAATTGGAACTTGTAGATTAGCAAAAGTCCATTCAGGTATATTGACTGAAAGGACACCCTAGTACCGGCAGACAGACAAATCCTGGGAAAGCTAGCCAGTTGTAGATGAAATGGTAATTGCATTCTCCTCATCAATTGAAATCTTCTGAGGCGATTACACAGATTAAAGCCTCTCACTGAAATGTTCTGAATAAATATAGTCTGCTTTTCTCCAGAGAATTTCCTGCAAAATACAAAATAATTGGCAGCTGGCCTAACATGTATTCGACCTACAGTGCATAAATGAGGCTTGGATGTTGGCTTCTTCGAGCCTTGGATAGCGAGGCTACGTGCTTTGTTTTGTTTGGTTGTGAATAAATGTTTGCTCACTGGAGCACCTTGGCTGCAGTATGTAGAACGTGAGGACAGTGCTTCCTGAGATAGTGAGGGATTGTTGACTTTCGCCTTTGGTCCAACTCAGAGTAAATATCCAGGTAACTAATTGTTTGAACCTTATCTCACATGTGCAGAAAAGAAGAATGTATATTCTGCCATAGTGAATTACCTAGCCTTGGCAACTATCGTATTTTTCTGAGTATAAGATGCACTTCCCCCCCCCCAAAAAAAAAAATTGGGTGAAAATGTCTGTGTGTCTTATACAGCAAATGTTGCCGAAGCCCCGCCCTCCCGCCAGCCCTCACTCTTCGGCCTCTGCCTCCCAGCAATTTGCCTCCTTGCGGCAAACAGCAAACAGTGTGGTCAGCTTCAGCACAGCCTGATTTAGCACAAGCAGCTGATTGGTGGTTGGATCTGCCTCCCGGAATACCTCCTATCAGCTGTTCCAGGCTGCAGGGTTTGCCGCTGCCCATTGGTGCCATCGGCGCCCATTGCAGCTTCCACCTATCGCCGCCTCCACACACATCCCCTTTTTGGCCTCCGCGCATTTCATTTTTGGCCCGTTCCAGGCAGCAGCTGTGCTGAAGCTGACCACGCTGTTTGCTGTTTGCTGCAAGGAGGCAAATTGCTGGGAGGCAGAGGCAGATTTTTTTTTTCTTGTTTCCGCCCCAAAAGCTAGGTGTGTCTTATACTTCAGAGCTTCTTATAATCTGAAAAATATGGTAATTTCTTGAAATTCCCTTTCAGTTTATATACAGTCATTGCATGTATACCACTAGCTAGATTGACATGGACAAAATATATTTATGTAGTTGCTAAGAACTGACAGCAACTTGATGGTACATAATCAAACATAATCTATTTGTATGCCGTAGTGTACAATGTATTAGCATGGACAGAAAGGGAAATGTTACAGATTTTGTTAAGAGGAGGTAAGGATTTTCCATTAAGTTTAAAGAGCATCCTGTCTGAAAGATAAAGGTTTCCTCTATCTAGTTGTGTTCAACTCTAGGGGACAGTGCTTATCTCTGTTTCCTAGCTGAGGGAGCCAGCATTGTCTGAAGACATTTCCATGGTCATGTGGCCAATAGAACACTATTACCATCCTACCAAAGTGGTACCTATTTATTAACTTGCATTTGCATGCTTTCGAACTGCTAGGTTGGCAGGAGCTGGGGCAAGAACAGGAACTCACCCGTCATATGGTACTTGGGCCTTGAACTGCCAACCTTCCAATTGACAAGAGCAGCATTTTAACTGCTAGGCCATCCCTCCCTCCCTCCCCTCCTCTATCTCCCTCCCTCCCTCTCTCTTACACACACACACACACACACACACACACACACACACACACATCTTATCTTAGCTGTATCCTAATGCAAAATTCATACAATGCAGTTGTCTCAGGTCATCACCATGTTTCACAGCATTCATTGTGTGCCTATAGTGCAGGTTAGACCCTGTATTTAATACAAAATCCACATACTTATCTGTCAGTGAGTAGGTTGCACACTTACTAAGTAACCCAGATTTTTAATGCGAGGGTCACATCGTTCTTCAATACTCTGTGCATGATCGAAGCATTAAGAGTTGAAGTTTGACAAAAATTGTTGCCATGCTCTGAGAATGAAGATGAGGCATTTCTTCACATGGTAAAGGATACTTACCATGAAGAGGCAGGAAACAAAGTGCGAGCCCATAGAATGCGATCACAAAGCTTCATTTGAGAAGAAAAAAATATCTCAAAGCCCAGGTTTTGGTAGGAAATATCTTGGTTATACATGGCGGGTCCAAAATAAGATCATGCACAAGGAAAGCTGCTGGGAACCAGATTAGCATTCATCAGCAATAACTGGAGGCATGTCAAGTGCAAGAAGTGAGGAACCAGGATACAGTTTAAAAATACTAACCAGTTTATTTCATTCTGCCTATAGACAAGAATCTGAACTACTAACGGTTAAGGTGAATTGTTGCCAGATAAAAGTCAACAGACTTCAAGGGGAATTGAATTTAGGTTACTTACAGGAGCGTAAAACTCCAAAGTGATGATGTGTTTGACTCCGCCGTTCAGTTCAGCCGGTCCATCTCCTCCAAGGCCAGAATTGACAAGTTAGTGGCCTGACATCAGGTCTGAATACTGGGAGCAAGAAAACAGGATTGATTTCAAATATAAATGCCTCATTCCCTGTCCCAAGAGTCCCACCATATCTCCCTCTGCCCATCACCACCTGGATGTTACTGCCTGTCTTCTGTCCAACATAAATGCTCACCCTCTTCCCCTATCCCCACATACCTTGCCACCCCTGACTTTTGTTCGGTGAGATGATACCTCAAACCTACCATCCAACCATAAGTTCCTCCATTCATCAGCCAGCAATGCCCCCAAGCTGCTTCTGTCTACCACACTAAGCATCTCAACTTGACTCATTCACCACTTCTTCCCCACAGTTCTTGCTCTACTCACTAGTCCCCAATCATATGGTGTTCTGTCTGTCCTCACTACACATTTGTCCGTATGCAGGCATGCAGCTAAACCCACCTATCCTCCAATAAAACAGACCATATGCATAAATCTGAATGCTTTATTGATAGAACAGGATATGGTGAAACTGGGGAAAATAGGGATACATGCAATGAGAATCAAATACAAGATACAGCATTAAGTTACTGCTGAACATAACAATGAATAAATACAAGCAATTTAAAACTAAGCAGTCTGTTATTAACACAGCTGCTTGCAATTACTGCAAGTTCAAGTCCCACCAGACCTAAGGTTGACTCAGCCTTCCATTCTTTATAAGGTAGGTAAAATGAGGACCCAGATTGTTGGGGGCAATAAAAGTTGACTTTGTATATAATATACAAATGGATGAAGACTTGCTTAACACAATGTAAGCCGCCCTGAGTCTTCGGAGAAGGGCGGGATATAAATTCAAATTTAAAATAAATAAATAAATCTCACCAACGACGCTCTGGATGTGGGATGTGGGTTTGTCCTTGGATGACCATGTGCCACAGATTAAGAAGGATTCTTCTTTGTGCTTCTGTCTTCTCCAAATGCTAAAGGGAAATAGAGTCTGGCCTCCCAGCGTGCATTTGTTTTGAGACTGCGGGATGATGGGTGGAGTGGGGTGGGGTCAACTTCAAACAATATACTTGGTATTTGTCTCTCCAGCCAGTAGATGGGACTAGAGAGCAACACAGTATACTGTATAAAGATCATATGTTAGGGTATATTTGTCCCTCCGGCCACTAGATGGGGCTAGAGACCAACAACAATATATAAAAGTTATATGCTGGGGCATGATACACAGGATGATGTTATAAAATTCATATCCCTCTATGCATCCTCATTTGGAATAACCTGGGCTGATTAATTGTTTTATTAAGCTTTAATCTGACAAGATAAAGTACAATGCATCCACACTGCAATGCACTTTAATGGGGCCTATTTCTGGCTTTAATATTACACTGCTTAGATTTAGTGATCTCTGAAATGCTCCATGGGCTTATACATAGCTTACTAAATATAACAATGAAGAATGACCATACTTTAGTAATTTCTGCCTAGCTAATGCAAATTTCTTATTCCACTTAACTTCTGGGATGAGAGGACATTAGTTATTTAGTATTTTAGCACTTACCACTAAATGAGAAAGTTGAATTAATACAGGCTATTGAGGATCTAGGTAAATCACAAGTCCCTTGGGGAAGCTTAATACCTACTGTGTTAATACTATACTGTGTATAGTCCAGTAGATCTCTGCCATATGCTTATGATCTCAGAGTTATTGGGAAATGGGCAGTATATAAATTTAAATAATTATGGTTATTTTGGTTCTTCGGGAATCAAGACATCTTCATAATTCCTGCTGCCTATTGAAAATTAAGTTATGTTAATGGGGTTGCAAAGGTGGGGAATGGGATTGGTAAAGATAAACATTGATTGGATTGTTCTGATTGTATCAGAAGAGAATGAGGTATCATTCAGTATCATAACTCTGTCCATACATATGATCCTACATTCAATGTAGAGTCCATACTTGAAACAGTTCTGGTTCCATGTGATTAGTTTATTTTAGGTTTCTAAACCAGGGGTCTCCAACCTTGGCAACTTTAAAACTTATTTTATTTATTTATTTATTTTGTCATATATATATTTTGTCATATGTTTGTTTTCTGAGGTTTTCACGGGTGTTTGTATGTAGGTCTTTGGTTATTCAGGTTTTCTCCCGCGTAAAATTGGTATATCATATGTATATATACACGTAAGCATGTAATAATTATACAATATATAAGCATATATATAAGTATGAGTATGTGATAACTATATTAATTGGATATAATGAAAGAAAACAATAGGACAGGAATGGTAGGCACATTTGTGCTCTTATGCATGCCCCTTACAGACCTCTTAGGAATGGGGTGAGGTCAATGGTAGATCCAGTTCTACAGAGGAATTATTGAGTCTGTCATTTGCACCTCTATAACTGTCTGGTTCGGTTCTGCAACCCAACAAGAAAAACACAGACTTCAGAGGATAATTAGAACTGCAGAAAAAATAATTGCTACCAACTTGCCTTCCATTGAGGACCTGTATACTGCACGAATCAAGAAGAGAGCCGTGAAAATATTTGCAGATTCCTCGCATCCTGGACATAAACTGTTTCAACTCCTACCCTCAAAACGACGCTATAGAGCACTGCACACCAGAACAACTAGACGCAAGAACAGTTTTTTCCCGAAGGCCATCACTCTGCTAAACAAATAATTCCCTCAACACTGTCAGACTATTTACTGAATCTGCACTACTATTAATCGTTTCATAGTTCCCATCACCAATCTCTTTCCACTTATGACTGTATGACTATAACTTGTTGCTGGCAATCCTTATGATTTATATTGATATATTGATCATCAATTGTGTTGTAAATGTTGTACCTTGATGAACGTATCTTTTCTTTTATGTACACTGAGAGCATATGCACCAAGACAAATTCCTTGTGTGTCCAATCACACTTGGCCAATAAAATTCTATTCTATTCTATTTTGGTTGAAGCTTTGGGGATTTTGGGAAGAGACCACAGAGTCTGGTAGTGTATTCCAAGTATTAACAACTCTGTTACTGAAGTCATATTTTCTGCAATCAAGATTGGAGCGGTTAACATTAAGCTTAAATCTATTGTGTGCTTGTGTATTGTTGCAATTGAAGTTGAAGTAGTCTTCGACAGGAAGGAAATTGTAACAGATGATTCTATGAGTTAAACTCAAGTCACGGCGTAGTTCTAAATTTTCTAAACCCAGGATTTCAAGTCTGGTGGCATAAGGTATTTTGTTGTATTCAGAGGAGTGGAGAATTCTTCTTGTAAAATATTTCTGGACACGTTCAATTGTATTGGTGTCAGAAACGTGGTATGAGTGAGGAACTCTGGGAGTTGAAGTCCACAGGTCTTAAGGTTGCCAAGGTTGGAGACCCCTGTTCTTGGGGTCTTCTGGGCTTGAAAAGTGGTAAATGGAAAATACAAATGATTGCGGTTATTGTTGTTATGACCTGTCACAGTCCGCCAGTTGTTTAGACTGGGACTTTATCCACCTATCAAGTCCTTTCCAAGGATAAGCAGATGTTGATGTTTCATGGGGTTAAAATTGTTGTTGTTATTATTATTATATATGATATTGTAATAAAAACAAACTTTAAAATAAAAAGCAGGGCTTATCCCAAATAAGTGTATTTAGCTTCAAGTCAGCTGAAGCAAATTTCATGTTATCTTTAGTCATGCAGGAAATGCATTAGTGCATGTATAAAATGCAAAAAGGCATTTAAGTGCAAAAACTGCTCATGTTCAACACAGTCCTTCTCTCTAATGCATCAAACACAGGATAGAAGTGGTGAAGGGTATCAGGATAATGGGAATGAGGAAAAGAGAAATGTTTGTTGAGAAATGTGTGCTTCAGAACTGAAGAAAAATATAAAACCATCCCATTCAAATTCTGATACAGGTAATTCTCGACTAACAACAGTTTGTTTAGTGACCAAAGTTACAACGGCATTAAAAAAAGGTGACATGACCGTTTTTCTCATGAACGTTGCAGCATCTCCATGGTTATCTGATCAAAATGCAGGTGTTTGGCAACTGGTTCATATTTATGACAGTTGCGTGTGATCATCTTTTGCTAATTTCTAACAGGCAAAATCAATGGGGAAGCCAGATTCACTGAACAACTTGTTATTAACTTAACAACTTCAGTGATTCACTTAACAACTATGGCAAGAAAGGTTGTAAAATGAGATTTAACGAATGCCTCACTTAGCAACATAAATTTGGGGTTGAATTGTGGTAATAAGTCAAGGACTACCTGTATTATTTTATTGCCCCAGTGATGATGGACTTCCACTCTTTGGAAACCGTAAAGCGGATCATGATCAACCATATGTTGAGGATGTTTTAATTATGATTTATTTGACTGAGCATGTAACAAAGTAACAAAGTAACAACAACAGAGTTGGAAGGGACCTTGGAGGCCTTCTAGTCCAACCCCCTGCCCAGGCAGGAAACCCTACACCATCTCAGACAAATGGTTATCCAACGTTTTCTTAAAAATTTCCAGTGTTGGAGCATTCACAACTTCTGCAGGCAAGTCGTCCCACTTATTAATTGTTCTAACTGTCAGGAAATTTCTCCTCAGTTCTAAGTTGCTTCTTTCTTTGATCAGTTTCCACCCATTGCTTCTTGTTCTACCCTCAGGTGCTTTGGAGAACAGCCCGACTCCCTCTTCTTTGTGGCAACCCCTGAGATATTGGAACACAGCTATCATGTCTCCCCTAGTCCTTCTTTTTGTTAAACTAGACATACCCAGTTCCTGCAACCGTCCTTCATATGTTTTAGCCTCCAGTCCCCTAATCATCTTTGTTGCTCTTCTCTGCACTCTTTCTAGAGTCTCAACATCCTTTTTACATCGTGGCAACCAAAACTGAATGCAGTATTCCAAGTGTGGCCTTACCAAGGCATTATAAAGTGGCACTAACACTTCACGTGATCTTGATTCTATCCCTCTGTTTATGCAGCCCAGAACTGTGTTGGCTTTTTTAGCAGCAGCTGCACACTGCTGGCTCATATCTAAATGGTTGTCCACTAGGACTCCAAGATCCCTCTCACAGGTACTACTATTGAGCAAGGTACCACATATACGGTACCTGTGCATTTTGTTTTGGTTTAAAGACACCCTTAGACATCTTCATACAATTGCATAAATCTAGATTCTTAAAATGGGCCAAGCTCATTTGGAGCTGGCACTGCTTTTATGGTCTTGACTTCTCTTGTAGACCTTTTGCAGTTGCATTTGGGGACAGCATCGTTAGAGTTTTCATTAGGTTATATGCTGTTAAGCTTTGATCACTGTGTGCTCACAGTAATCACATAATGCAAATTTTTAAATCCCTGAAGTAGGAGAGTCATGGAAAGTTTTGCCTTCTTAATTAATCCTTCACAAAGAAAGGATAAATATAGGGAAGGAGTTAAAGATAGCTTGGTAGGCCAGCTCAGGAAAAAAAAAATGAAAACAATCCATTCTGGATAGAAATAGGGAGAACAAATCTGTTTCTGATCACCTAAATCCAAGATAGGGAATTTTTCCGTATGAATAAAGCCACATTTCTAATCATTATGTACAAGAGGGAATTTAGTAGTGACTGCTTGTTATGTCATGCACTGCAGGGATTTGAACATCTGGAGATGTCAACCTCTCTAATCTATGCAACTATTAAAAGATCAGAATAATATATAGGAGCCGATCTTCTAAAGAAATAATAGAAATAATTTAACTGGTCAAATTCAGCATTATTCAACTTTATTTGGTGAGCCAGTTGTACTGCTCCTTGTCATAAAAAAGACTTGGCCTTATATTCATGCCTTAATTTCCTCAATAGTTTAGATTCCTCTAAAGTACTTTACACGAGGCAAAATAAATATTGGATTGTGCGAAAAGACAGATGTTTATTAGAAAAGCATTTGACATCTAATTATAATGGCCTTGAAACAACTAAATTGACTTTCTGTTTATTGCTGGACACAATTGAAAATGCTGTGTTTAGCTTAGGAAAAAAAATATAAGAGTAGATGGCTTTCATCTTTCTTATCAATTATTGTATAACTTACAGTTATTGTCATAGAGCAAAAGATACCCCAATATTCAAAGCAGCTGGATTCCTTGATAGTTGAGGTAGCCCTTTTTAATAGCAGTAATCAGATGATAAATGATCTACAGGTTAATAAAATATAAGCTACTATAACTTTTTTGAAGTTAGGCTGATCTGACTCTTAGCTGTGTTAGATCTATAAAAAGAGGATGCACATGATATGAATATAAAAGACACACTGCTGATCATACTGTACGTGTATATTGCATTGGTCAGAAAGAGGGCTGAGAAAGTATCTACAGACCCCTCACATCCCAGACATAAACTGTTTCAACTCCTCACCCTTGAGACAACACTACAGGGCTTCACATGCCAAAACAACTAGACACAGGGACAGTTTTTTCCCTCATGCCATGACTTTGCTGAACACTTCATTACTATAGTACTGTCTTATGTCCAAGGATATTTACCCATGTAGTATGACTGTATGACTATTATCCTTCTCATCTCTTCTAATACCTTCTCCTATTGGTATCTTATATTACTTTGTTGTTTGTATATACACTGCAGTGGTGGGTTTCAAATTTTTTTACTATCACTTCTGTGGGCATGGCTTGGTGGGCGTGGCATGGCTTGATGGGCGTGGCTTAATGGGCGTGACAGGGGAAAGATGCTGTAAAATCTCCATTCCCTCCCCACTCCAGGGGAAGGATACTGCAAAATCCCCATTTCCTCCCGATCAGCTGGGATTTGGGAGGCAGAGAATAGATGGGGGCGGGGCCAGTGAGAATTTTTACTACTGGTTCTCTGAACTACTCAAAATTTCTGCTACTGGTTCTCCAGAACTGGTCAGAACTTGCTGAAACCCATCTCTGATACACTGAGAGCTTATGCACCAGAGACAAATTTCTTGTGTGTCCAGTCAGACTTGGCCAGTAAATCTATTCTATTCTATTCTATTCTATTCTATTCTATTCTATTCTATTCTATTCTATTCTATTCTATTCTATTCTATTCTATTCCATTCCATTCATCTTATGTCCTACTTTGGACAAACATCCAGTAGTAGACAACAGATTATGCTAGAGTAAGTAAGGACAGGCTATTGAAATTATACATTCTATCATCTCTGTATTATTACTAATGCCAGGCTATGTTGGCTTGCTTGATTTGTTTTGCCATCTGTTTTTTACTTTAAGTGTTCTGACAAAGATGATTAGGGGACTGGAGACTAAAGCATATGAAGAACGGTTGCAGGAACTGGGTATGTCTAATTTAATGAAAAGAAGGACTAGGGGAGACATGATAGCAGTGTTCCAATATCTCAGGGGTTGCCACAAAGAAGAGGGAGTCAACCTGTTCTCCAAAACACCTGAAGGCAGGACAAGAAGCAATGGGTGGAAACTAATCAAGGAGAGAAGCAACTTAGAACTAAGGAGAAATTTCCTGACAGTTAGAACAGTTAATTAGTGGAACAACTTGCCTGCAGAAGTTGTGAATGCTCCAACACTGGAAATTTTTAAGAAAATGTTGGATAGCCATTTGTCTGAAATGGTGTAGGGTTTCCTGCCTGGGCAGGGGGTTGGACTAGAAGACCTCCAAGATCCCTTCCAACTCTGTTATTATGTTATGTTATGTTATGTTATGACCTATGTTCTGGGCTGTGATGTGTAGGCTGCTCAGAGTCATGTTGACTGCAGTGGTCTAAATGCCCTAGTAGTAAAAATGTTAGCTTGATAGACAGAGCGATATAAATATAATTTCAAGAAGAAAGGAAAGGAATCTCCTTAACCCTTCCCAAAGGAAAGATTTCCAGGATGCAGCTGGAAAATGTACTAATGAGAAATCAGCTGCCATAGCTACACATTCTGTCACTGTCTCCTCTATTCTCCCTATCTCTATCTCTTTTATTTACACACACACGCTCAAAACCCATATGCACAAAAGCCATGTGTATAACAAAATGAACAGTATGATCTTACTTTATTTACACTTTAAGGTAACATGTAAACATTTCAAAACATTGACATGCTTATAACGTTCCATTTTACATATACACTCTCTTTTGAAGAAGTTTATTAACATTGCGGCACATGGCAAAAAGAGCAAAGCTTCAATCAGCTGGTTATGGCTGCCATCTTGACTTTTTTCAAACCCCCACCCTATAGACAGTTCTGCTCACCACCCTCTTTCAGCTCTAGGATTCTTGGCGACCATCGACTTGTCTGAGGTCATGGCAGACCAGACTCAAATAGTGTTGGTTACATCTGATTTTACCTGGGAACAGAGGAGGGGAAGGCACATTAACAACAGCCACAACAACAACAACAACAACAATAACATAGTTTTCTTACAGTATATTGTGGTTTAATTCAACAGAAGAACTGGGATGGGTAATATTTCCATTCACAGGAGTCAAGTCTGCCTTCGGAACAGTTTAAGGAAGGATACATGGGGATTTCACCCAAAAGCAGAAACCCGGAATGATGGCCTGAAATATGATAACAGCTGAAATAGTCACTGTGGTTCCAGTTGGGATTTAGATCATTGTCTTACTGGTTCCTTTCAAAAGTCCAACCACTGTGCTCTGTGATGGGAAAACTGTAGAAGATTTCAAACAAAGGAGAGGTTCACTTGGATCCTGTGTAAAAAAATCTATACATGAGGCTTCTGTGTGTGAATGAGGATTATACAATATGATTTCTACCTGGAATTAAATTCCATAGTTGCTCCCAGGGTTCGTTCCAAATTAAGCCAGGCTCAATCATGTCTATTGAAAAGTAATGAAATTGTTTTAGTCTTCAGCACTGGACAAAACGGTAGCCCCTGGACCATTCACTTCCAATGATTGAACCAGGTCAGTGGCTGGTTCCTACTCATATATTTCCCTTTATAGGGTTAAAGGTTGCAGGGGGGTGGAGGGAAGATGTCAGCAAAGCCCACCAAAACTCCTGAGGGAACACAAGAGCTGAGCTGCTACTCTGCCAGCTGGGTCACTAAGTACATACTTGATGGACATTACCTTACAGATGACCCCCACCCCGTTAAAGACCTTGGAGTTTTCATGTCAAATGATCTAAGTGTCAAAGCCCACTGTAACTACATAGCAAAAAAGGCTCTAAGAGTTGTAAACCTAATCCTGCGTAGCTTCTTTTCCAAAAACACTACACTACTAACCAGAGCATATAAAACATTTGCTAGACCAATTCTAGAATACAGCTCGCCTGTTTGGAACCCTCACCACATCTCTGACATCAATACAATTGAGCGAGTCCAGGAATATTTTACAAGAAGAGTTCTCCACTCCTCTGAAAACAACAAAATACCTTATCCCACCAGACTTGAAATCCTAGGCTTAGAAAACTTGGAACTCCGTCGCCTTCGACAAGACCTAGGTTTATCTCATAGAATCATCTATTGTAATGTCCTTCCTGTTAAAGACTACTTCAGCTTTAATTGCAACAATACAAGAGCAACCAACAGATTTAAACTTAATATTAACCGCTTTAATCTAGATTGCAGAAAATATGACTTCTGTAACAGAATCATCAGTGCTTGGAATACTTTACCTGACTCTGTGGTCTCTTCCCATACTCCTAAAAGCTTCAACCAAAAACTTTCTACTATTGACCTCACCCCATTCCTAAGAGGACCATAAGGGGCATGCATAAGCGCACAAACGTGCCTACCTATTGTTCCTGTCCTATTGGTTTTTTTTTCTTTTCTTTTCTTCTTCCTATATATATATTGGTGCTTATACCTCCTAATATTTACTCATATATATGTTTATATATTATATAATCCTTTTTATATGATGTTGTGACAAAAATAAATAAATAAAAAAATAAAATAAAATAAAAATAAGTTCAACATAACATTCAAATAGTTCAAATAGTGACCGTTCAATGTTACAACAGTACTGAAAAAAGTGATTGATGACTATTTTGATGACTGTTTTTCACACTTATGACTATGGCAGCATCCCGTGGTCATGGGATCAAAATTGGAGGACTTAGCAACTGACTTTATGATGGTTGCAGTGTCCTGGGGTCACGTGATCCCCTTTTGCAACCCTCTAACAAGCAGAGTCAATAAGTAAGCCAGATTCACTTAACAACTGTGTTACTAACTTAACAATTGGAGTGATTCGCTTAGCAACTGTGGCAAAAAAAAAGTCATAAAATGGGTCAAAACTCTCTTAACAAATGCCTCGCTTAGCAACAGAAATTTGGGGCTCACTTGTGGTCATAAGTCAAGGACTATGGCAATATGGTAATTCTATTATTTAAGTAATTAAATATAAATTATTACTAAGTTTAATGTCACTATAGAGTAATTAGCTACAGCAAAACTTTCTTAAAATAATTAGAACTTTGCTAGTATTGCAATGGGACACCAGCAGGCCTTCATCCATGTTTCCTTTCTGAATGATTTATTTTGAAGTCCCTTTCATCATTAAGAATTTTTCTGGAGCAATATATATTAAAGTACTTTGTTTTCCTTTGAGTACTAAGCCTTCATAAAGTTATATGTCTCGTAGGAAAAAAAGCTGACAAACTCAAGGCCCCAGGGCTGGATCTGGTCCATGAGGTGCTTAGATCTGGCCTGCGTGGCTGCCCTGGAAACAGCAAAGGACCAGCCCATGGTGCCTCTCCCAGTGAAAACAGAGCTCAGGAAGGATGTGTGCGGCCCTCCCGAGCGCCATTTTCTCTGGCAGAGGGTTGCAGGAGGCCATTACAGCCAAAAATGGAGCTCGCAAGGGCCACGGATGGCATTTCCAAGTTCCGTTTTTGCTGGCAGAGGGTTGCAGGAGGCCATCGCAGCTGAAAACAGAACTCGGGAGCCCATTTTCACTGGCACAGCGCTCAGGCCGCCACAGGAGCCCCTGACACAAGTGACGTTGAACTGGCCATGCCCACCCTGGCCACACCCACGCCAGCCACCCAAAGTCAAACACAACCCTGATGCAGCCCTCAATGAAATTGAATTTAACACCAGAGGTGGGTTACAGCAGGTTCTAATCAGTTCTGGATAACCAATAGTGGAATTTTTTTTTTTTTATTGAAAGAGTTTTAAAAAAACAAAAACATTTTTCCCCCTTTTTTCCCCCTCCCTCCCAAAAAAAACAAAAAACAAAACACCCCCCTCCCTCCCCCACCCCCCGGCTTCCCGGGTCAATCACAAGGTAAAGTTATACATAAACCAAACATAGAATAAAATTTTCCCTTCCAATCCAAATAACCACATCCAAAGCTTTTCGTCTCCCAACCCCCTCCCCATTACATAAAATAACTTTCTAATTATTCAAAGGCAATCTGATATTTCTTAATCTGATATCTGTTTTGTAGATAATCAATCCATTTTTTCCATTCAATTAAATATCTTTCCTGCGTATTGTCTTTTAAAAACGCTGAGATTTTAGCCATCTCAGCCAAATTAATAACTTTCAATATCCATTCTTCTATTGTAGGTATCTCTTCTTTCTTCCAGTATTGTCCAATCAACAGTCTTGCTGCTGTTATTAAATTCAGAATCAATTTAGTCTCAATCCCTGTACAATCCGTTATAATTCCCAAAAGGAAAAATTGTGGCAGGAACTTTATCTTCTTCTTCAGTACATTTTGAATAATCCACCATTTTGAATAATCCACCAGACCAATAGTGGAAATTTTGACTAGTTTGGAGAACCAGTAGTAAAAATTCTGACTGTCCCCATTCCCATCTATTCTCTGCCTCCCAAGTCCCAACTGATCGGGAGGAAATGGGGATTTTGCAGTAACTTTCCCCTGGATTGGGGAGGGAATGGAGATTTTACAGTATCCTTCCCCTGCCACGCCCACCAAGCCACGCCCACCAAGCCATGCCATGCCCACCAAGCCACACCCACAGAACCGGTAGTAAAAAATTTTGAAACCCCCCACTGTTTAACACCCCTGTCTGGTTCGGTTCTGCAACCCAACAAGAAAAACACAGACTTCAGAGGATAATTAGAACTGCAGAAAAAATAATTGCTACCAACCTGCCTTCCACTGAGGACCTGTATACTGCACGAATCAAGAAGAGGGCCATGAAAATATTTACAGACCCCTCGCATCCTGGACATAAACTGTTTCAACTCCTACCCTCAAAACGACGCTATAGAGCACTGCACACCAGAACAACTAGACACAAGAACAGTGTTTTCCCGAAGGCCATCACTCTGCTAAACAAATAATTCCATCAACACTGTCAAACTATTGACTGAATCTGCACTACTATTAATCTTCTCATAGTTCCCATCACCAATCTCTTTCCATTTATGACTGTATGACTATAACTTGTTGCTGGCAATCCTTATGATTTATATTGATATATTGACCATCAATTGTGTTGTAAATGTTGTACCTTGATGAATGTATCTTTTCTTTTATGTACACTGAGAGCATATGCACCAAGACAAATTCCTTGTGTGTCCAATCACACTTGGCCAATAAAAATTCTATTCTATTCTATTCTATTCTATTCTATTCTATTCTATTCTATTCTATTCTATTCTATTCTGTTCTACAGCAAGACACAGTGTGACATCTGCCATGAATCCCACAGTGCCCATACATTTAAGTTCCTGGAGAGATTCAAATGTTGTGCCAGCAATTGCTATAGTTTAAATTCACCTTTAAATATGCTGTTCAGAATAAGAATAATTACATTACATCATATCCCATCCCAAGGGTATGCATTTGTGGCTGGGTGTGCATTTATGTGTAACTATGTTTTCAATCCTCTGCTTTTTTATTTATTTATTTATTTATTTTATTATTCGAATTTATATACCGCCCTATCTCCCAAAGGACTCAGGGCGGTTCACAGGCATATAAAACATCAATATACAAATTAAAATAATCCTTAAAAAACTTATTCTAGCGCCCGAATTATTAAAAATAGAAATATAAATATAAAATATAAATATTAAAATCAATTTAAAACCCCTCTAAATTTAAAATCTAAGCCAGTCCTGCACAGATGAATAAATGTGTCTTGAGCTCGCGACGGAAGGTTCGAAGGTCAGGAAGTTGGCGGAGTCCTGGGGGGAGTTCGTTCCAGAGGGTGGGAGCCCCAGAGAAGGCCCTTCCCCTGGGCGTCGCCAAACGACACTGCCTAGCTGACGGCACCCTGAGGAGTCCCTCTCTGTGAGAGCGCACGGGTCGGTGAGAGGTATCTGGTCGCAGTAGGCGGTCCCGTAGATAACCCGGCCCTATGCCATGGAGCGCTTTAAAGGTGGTCACCAAAACCTTGAAGCGCACCGAAGGCCACAGGTAGCCAGTGCAGCCTCGCAGGATGGGTGTTATGGGGGAGCCACGAGGGGCCCCCTCTATCACCCGCGCAGCCGCATTCTGGACTAACTGCAGCCTCCGGATGCCCTTCAAGGGAAGCCCCATGTAGAGAGCGTTGCAGTAATCCAGGCGAGACGTCACAAGAGCGTGAGTGACCGTGCATAGGGCCTCCCGGTCCAGAAAGGGGCGCAACTGGCGCACCAGGCGAACCTGGTAGAACGCTCTCCTGGAGACGGCCGTCAAATGATCTTCTAGAGACAGCCGTTCATCCAGGAGGGCGCCTAAGTTGCGCACCCTCTCCATCGGGGCCAATGACTCGCCACCGATGGTCAGCCGCGGATTTAGCTGACTGTACCGGGGTGCCGCATCCACAGCCACTCTGTCTTGGAGGATTGAGCTTGAGCCTGTTTCTCCCCATCCAGACCCGTACGGCCTCCAGGCACCGGGACAGCACTTGATAGCCGTTGGGGTGGTCCGGTGTGGAAAAGTACAGCTGGGTGTCATCCGCGTACAGCTGGTACCTCACACCGAACCCACTGATGATCTCACCCAGCGGCTTCATGTAGATGTTGAACAGAAGGGGCGAGAGGATCGATCCCTGCGGCACCCCACAAGTGAGGTGCCTCGGGGCCGACCTCTGCCCCCCTGTCAACACCGACTGTGACCGGTCGGAGAGATAGGAGGAGAACCACTGATAAACGGTGCCTCCCACTCCCAATCCCTCCAACCGGCGCAGCAGGATACCATGGTCGATGGTATCGAAAGCCGCTGAGAGGTCTAATAGGACCAGGGCAGAGGAACAACCCCTATCCCTGGCCCTCCAGAGATCATCCACCAACGCGACCAAAGCCGTCTCCGTGCTGTAACCGGGCCGGAAACCGGACTGGAACGGGTCTAGATAGACAGTTTCATCCAGGTGCAAGGGAAACTGATATGCCACCATACTCTCAACAACCTTCGCCGCGAAGCGAAGGTTGGAGACCGGACGATAATTACCTAAAACAGCCGGGTCCAGGGAAGGCTTCTTGAGGAGGGGCCTCACCACCGCCTCTTTCAAGGCGGCCGGAAAGACACCCTCCACCAAAGAAGCGCTCGTAATCGCCTGGAGCCAGCCTCGTGTCACCTCCTGCGTGGCCAGCACCAACCAGGAGGGGCACGGGTCCAGTAAACATGTGGTGGCATTCAGCCTCCCCAACAACCTGTCCATGTCCTCGGGAGCAACAGGGTCAAACTCATCCCATAAAATGTCACCAAGACCACCCTCAGCCGTCTCACCAGATCACCGCAATCTTGGTCCAAACCATCCCGGTTGAACGATTTTATCGTATAGATACCCGTTAACCCCCTCACCCCGTCCCTGCACGGGGCCACCCCGCCCCCCCTGGTGTAGGAGGGAGCGGGTCACCCGAAACAGGGCGGCTGGGCGGTTATCTGCCGATGCAATGAGGGAGGAGGCGTAGCTACGCCTCGCTTCCCTCAATGCCACTAGGTAAGTCCTAGTATAGGACTTCACTAGTGTCCGATCAGCTTCTGAACGGCTAGACCTCCAGGAACTCTCTAGGCGTGTTCTCCGCGCTTCATCCTCTCAGCTCCTCGGAGAACCAAGGAGCCGGTTGGGACCTGTGCCGGGTCAGAGGCCGCAAAGGCACGACCCGGTCTAAGGCCCCCGCCGCGGCCCGTTCCCAGGCCGCAACAAGTTCCTCAACCGAGCCGTGAGCCAGACTCTCAGGAAATGGCCCAAGCTCCTTCCGGAACCCCTCCGGGTCCATCAGGCGCCTGGGACGGAACCAACGTGTCGGCTCCGTCTCCCTGCGGTGGTGAATGGCGGTCAGAAAGTCCAGGCGAAGAAGAGAGTGATCTGACCATGACAAAGGTTCAGTGACTATTTCCTTTAAGTCCAGATCTCTCAACCACTGACCAGAGACAAAATCAGGTCCAGAGTGCCACCCCAATGTGAGTAGGCCCATCAACTACTTGGGACAGGTCCAAGGCCGTCATGGAAGCCATGAACTCCCGAGCTGCTGTCGATGACGAGCCGGACGATGGCAAGTTAAAGTCCCCCATGACTAAAAGTCTGGGGGTCTCAACTGCCACCCCGGCCAGCACCTCCAGGAGCTCGGGCAGGGCAGCTGTCACGCAGCAAGGAGCCAGGTACGTGATCAGCAAACCCATCTGGCACCTATGACCCCATCTCACAAAGAGGGATTCGCACCCGGCAATCTGAGGTACAGTGGTCTCCCTCGGCTCTAGGCTCTCTCTAATCACAACCGCCACCCCCCCACCCCTACCCTGGGCCCTCGGCTGATGAAATGCACGGAAACCCGGTGGGCACATCTCAACAAGGGGCACACCCCCTTCCGTGCCCAGCCAGGTTTCCGTAACGCCTATAAGGTTGCACTCTTCTCTTTCTTTCTCCAACAGCAACAGCAGTGTTGCTCTCAGGATTATACTTTATGCAACTGATCCAATAGGTTGTGACCCACTTCAATTTATCATAACCAAACATGTATTCACCTTGAAAGAAGTGACCCCATTGTTTATTGTCGTTGAACAAGCCCAGCAGATCCATGAAATATAAAGCCTGGATTAAAAAAAAAAAAGTTGATTCAAAGATTTTTCAGGAATAAATTTAAACACTACTATGTTGAAACCGGATTCTGTCTTGAATTGCATTGTTTTTTAAGAAACAATTGTAGGAGAGCAACTTCACGCCCATCTTTTCCTGAAGTGGGGTATGACCCGCGGTGGGTTTCACACCCATTCGCGCATGCGCCTACCTTCCGCACAGACACCCGGCCTCAAAACCGTGCCTAAATAGGATGATAGAGCCGGGGCGGAAGGGCGGGCCCACCTGCGATTTCCACTACCTGTTCGGGCGAACTGGTCTGAACCAGCTGAATCCCACTTCTGGTTGTGCCAGACATTTATGACTCAAAAGCTTGTAGCAGCTAGGTTGCCATGTATTTTCAGTTTACATAAATTTCACATCATTATGTTTAGAAATCGGTCTCAAGACAATAACGTAATAAATCTGTTGAAAAACAATCAAAACTGGCCTTCATTCTGAATTTCATATACATGCATACAGGTCCATCGAAACAAAACAGTTAAGAATAGAAAATCAAACTAAGGAATCAAATAATTGCCCTCAAATAGTAAGTGAAAATAATAATTGTGTGCTGAAACCTCAGGACAGAAGTAACTAAGCATGATGTTTTGTTTCTATTATTTGTTGATTGTATTGTTTTTCATGGATTTATGGCTGTTTATTAATGATGTACGTCACTCTGAGTCATGTCCTGAGTGGGCAGTTATATAAATGGAATGAATGAATGATCCATCCTTCCTTCCTTCCTTCCTTCCTTCCTTCCTTCCTTCCTTCCTTCCTTCCTTCCTTCCTTCCTTCCTTCCTCAAACTAGTCATAGCTCTACACAAACATCTTTTCATGCCCAAACTACCAAGTCTCTACTCTTGTTAGGCTACAAGGTTTAGCCAGAGGTGGCATTTGCTGGTTCTCCGAACTGCTCAAAATTTCCGTTACTGGAAATTTGTCATAACCTGCTGGATTTCAGTCCTGATTTTAGTTTAATGTAAACAACTGGGTTTCTAGGCTGCAAAAATCCAGATGAGCAGTAGGGTTAGACACTATTTAGTAGTCATTTGGATTTTTGCAGCCCACATTTGGTAGCCTTGCTCTTGAGCAGCTAAAATGAAGCCTTCAGTTTCTTTTTATTAAAATATTCCAGTTGAAAGCCTTTGCCAGATTTTATCTTTTTTCCACTTCCTACTTGAACCTTAATAGAAATTGACCATGTAATAACTTGCCAGCATTCTGATCTTGTTTTTAATACCTTATTTTGATGTTTCAACATTCATGTTTTGTAACTCTCATTCTTTGGAAGAAAGATGCAATGAATCTATCAGCACCATCACAGTTTGGAACCATAGCCTTTAAGTTGTCAGTTCTCTTTATCTAATAACAACACTTTATTTCCTATACTGACATTAAAAAAAAAAATAAAGTTAGAAGGACAGAAGAGGACATATTCGCTCTTTACAGACTTACCTCTGGTTAAGTGAATCATGGTTTAGGGAATTACCGTATATACTCGAGTATAAGCCGAGTTTTTCAGCACGTTTTTTGTGCTGAAAAACGTCCCCTCGGCTTATACTCGGGTCTATACGGCTTATACTCGAGTTTTGTTTTTTTTTAAGCCCCTCGGCTTATACTCGAGTATATACGGCTTATACTCGAGTTTTGTTTTTTTTTTTTTCACATTTTACCGGACGGCGCGGGGAAGCCCTGCCGGTGCAGTGAGAGGGCGGGGCGGGGGAGCCGCCAGCCTTCTCAGCTGAGGGAGGGAGGGTTTCCCCAACCGGTAGGTGCCTCATTTCCCACCCTCGGCTTATACTCGAGTCCCCAGTTTACCCCAGTTTTTGGGGTAAAATTGGGGACCTCGGCTTATACTCGGATCGGCTTATATTCGAGTATATACGGTAATCCAATTTTCTGAATTTGCCAACACACCAAATGTTGAGCTAATCACAGAGCCCTGCATAATCCAGTTAGCTAAAATGTGATTGTGTGGTCAAGTGATCAGTCTAAAAAAGAAAATGAAGATGGAGGAGTTGCCCTCTTGTGCTGTTCCAAATGACACTTTAAAGAAGGAGGCGGAGCGGGGGTGGGGGGAGAACAGAATAAAGAATAGATAATAAAGCCTGCTGGCTGCAAGAAAACATCCTCTTCCCTTTCCTAATTCCTCCAAAAATATTTTGTCTCTTTATAAAGAAACTGTAGAGAAAGCTTGCTGTTTCATGGAGAATAACGTTTTAGGCAGCATTAAAGCCAATAACCAAGGATGAAAGCTAAACAGGTAGGAGAAATCAGGAAAGTGTTCACGGTTCAATAATAGGAATTTAAGCAGGCAGGAGGAATCATTATATGCCAGGGTCTAAAACCAATTTTAGAAGCCACCTCCCAAATTAATCCAGGTGTTGTACAGTACGTAAAGCTTTACAGAAGCACATGTAGCACTTCAGATTCAAGATTAAGCCTGAATATAAAGTCCTAATCCTGTGTTTATACATAATTTATATCCAAATAGCTTCTTATAAGCCTATTAATTCATTTTCCCGTTTTCTTCCTAGCTATGTGAACTGAATCAAATTAAACAGCATCTCTGTCTTGATCTCTACCGCTGCTCTTTTAACTTTAATTAAACGCTCCTTTAATTTTTCTCTCTAAACTGGTTCCTTCCTTCCTTCTTTATGCAGCTTTTCCCCCACATTATTTTTTGCATTTACTGGCTCATGTTATAGGACCGTGATGGTGAACTTATGGCACAGGTGCCAGAGGGGGCATGCAGAACCCTATCCGTTGCCCCAGCTCAACCAGCTGGTCGTCATATTTCCGATGCTCTGGCGCATTTGCATGCATGCATGCGCACGGGCAGGTGCATTCCTTTCAGTTTGGGCACTCTGTGCCTAAAAGGTTCGCCATCATTGTTATAGGAGATCCTTCTCTTTTTTTATTTTGGAGGTTCCCAGAGTTAGTTGGGTGGGTGGGTGATATTCATTAGGAGCTGACTTCACTTTTTCTCTGAGACTTTAGGCCAATTTCCCATTCATCTGGATGCAGAACCCATCAGAAATTGGTTTTCCAAGATTCTGATGGCACGGTGCGATTAGAGATTAGTTCTATGACAAACGTATAATCAGTTTCCTATGGCTGTCAGTAAGAGTGCTATAAAGCAGGGCTCTTGCACCTCTGAAGATGCCCACCACAGCTGTTGGCAAAATATCAAATAATTATTGGAGATGTGATTGTGAGGATGCTACTTATTATCATATATGTAAAAAAAGTTAAAGCTTTTTGGATTAAAATATGGTGGATCATGCAGAACATTTTGAAAAAGAAGATTAAGTTTACTCCACAATTCTTCTTATTAGGAATAATTCCAGACTGTACTGTTATAGAGACTAAATTGATTTTGAACTTAATAACTGCTGCGAGACTATTGATTGCACAATATTGGAAGAAAGAAGACTTACCTAAAATTGGAGAATGGACAAGTAAAGTATCAAATCTGGCAGAAATGGCAAAAATTTCTGCGTACCTGAAAGACTATACACAAGAAAAATATATTTTGGAATGGAGAAATGGCAATTGATTGATTATATTCAAAATAAATATCAGATAAAAAAATACCAATTGGTTTTTGAGTGAAGTTAGGATTTGTTTTGTATTAGTATGTTTAAGAAAGAAGGGAATTGATAGTGTGAAGGTGGGAAGTGATTTAGGATTATGTTTTATGTTTTATTTTAGATTATGTTTGTTAGACTTTATACCCTGTATTCTGTTCTGGGAAGTCTGGGGGGGGAGGGGGAAGATTACAAACTGATTGATTGCCAATGTACCGGAATAATTGAAGAACTAAATAAGTTGGAATGGTATAAAGTCGGGGCTGCTCAGCAACCACTCCAGAAGGGAAAGGGTAGGGAGAGAGGAGTAGAGAGAAGGAAGAAAGTAGGTAGGTAGGTAGGTAGGAAATAAGGGAGGGGGAAGAAGGGATAGGAGGAGGAGAAGGATGAGAAGTGAGAGGGTTAGAAAGGGTTGGAGTGAGAAGTGGGAAGGAGGAGAGGAAGTAGGAAAGTGAGGAGGAGGAAGGATGGGGAAAGTAGAAGAAGGTAGAGAAGGGTAGAAAGGATTAAGGAAGGGAGGGGCGGCTGGGCAGGCCCGATTGAGTACAATTTAAGGGATGATTAATTGTTGGATAATTGATTGTACTGTACACTCGTCAAATTGTTGGAATTATTATGGAAAATAAAAAAAATTCTCTAAAAAAATATATCAAATAATTAGACCATGGCCTACTTAGCCTAGAAGCTTGTCACCATTGTTTGTCCTTTGCTTGCACCTAGCTCTCAGCTAACTCTCCTCCTGTCTTCTCTTCTAACTGTTGTTCTCCTCCTGAACTCATATGATGTTTTCTTTAGACAAGCTGGTAAATTGTAGGCTGAGATATTCCAATTGCTTGTCCAGCAGCCTCCAGCTACTGGACTCAGCTGCTCAGCCATCAGCAGTTTTGCCCTCTTGTCTGAATTCTGTTTATCAGTTAATATTCAACAAGTAGGCAGAACAAAGCGAGAGATCCCCATTTCTTGTGAATTTACAGTACAGGGAAGAACTCATATTTTTGAAAACTTGCCTACTTTACAAAGCATTAGGGCAGGCAGAAACTATATTTTCCCCACCTAATTACAGCTGTGTTTCCCTAAATATAGTCCTCAAGTTACAATAGTTTGTTTGGTGGCTGCTCAAAGTTATAGTGGCACTGAAAAAAGTGACTTACGACCATTTTTCAGACTTACAACCATTGTAGCATCCCCAGGGTCACGTGATCAAAATTCAGACACTTGGCAACTGAGTCATATTTCCCCTTTGTCCGCTTCTGACAAGCAGAGTCAATGCGGAAGCCAGATTGTTGTTAAGTGAACTGCAGTGATTTGCTTAACAACAGCGGCAGAAAAGGTTGTAAAATAGGGTAAAGCTCACTAGGCAACTATCTTATTAGCAATGGAAATTTTGGGCTCAAATATGGTCTTAAGTCAAGGACTACCTATATGTTTAAGGATCAATATGTACCGTATTTTTTGGAGTATAAGATGCTCCGGACTACAAGACGCATCTACCTTTTTTGGGGAGGAAAACGAGAAAAAAAAATCTGCCTCTGCCTCCCAGCGTCCATCCGGTATTCATCTGGCCCATTTGGTGCAGCCCATTTGGTGTGGGCCATTTGCCACAGCTGCCATGGCCCATTCTAGAACAGCTGATCAGCACCGCACTTGTTGTGACTCCACGAACCTGACCTCATGCCCGAAGGTGACTCCGAGAGTGAGGGGGAAGGGCCGGTAAGGCTTACCTCGGGACCACCAATTCCTTTGGCACGGCTCCAGGAGCCAGAACCAGGCCAGTCGGAGGACGTAATGAGGCCGTCATCCCCTGATTCCTCCCTTCCTCAGGCTATGCCTTCAGACCCAGCTGATAATAATAATAATAATCAAGCTTGGATTAACCCGCGCTTTAGAAGATTAGAGAGGTGGCGTCATCAAAGGGAAGGGTGGGGCAGGAGCCCCACTCCACAGGATATATAAGGAGCTTTGGGACTACTCGCACTCCATGGGGAGCAAAAGATTAGCTGAACCGTTTCAAAGAGAGCTGAAGTCTTATTCTGCGAGTCATTTGTTTGAACTTTAGCAAGCAGCTGTGATTTCTCTGCCAGGACTGATGAGAGCCGCGAATCCACTGGCTGAAGGCCAGCTCGTTTCTCCGAAGTGGGGAAAGAGACAGAACAGCACCAACCCCCCTCTTCCCGCCACAACATTTGCTGTATAAGATGCACTGAAATTTTCACCCACTTTTTTTGGGGGGGGGAGTGCGTCTTATATTCCGAAAAATACAGTAATTAATTCCTATAACTTTGGTCAATTGTCGTAAGTCGAAAACCACCTGTATTTCTTGCCTTTGCATTTTCCCATCTGTGAGACTGTCAAGTCTCTCTCAGCTAATAAGGCAAGAATGTAGAATGCATTTCCTGAGACTTGGAGACTCAGGTATATAGATTTATTGTAGCAAAACTATGAAGCCATTAGAAAGAATTCAATGATTGCTGTATTTCAGATGTGAGCTCTCTTCCCTGTTGAAGGCCACAAGGTTATCTTGGGTATAACAATTATTTATAAGTACTCCTCTTGCAGTCTTGAACAGTAGAAACTGTACTGTAATTTTAAAAAGACTAGTAAATATAATAAAGACAGGTGCGTATACAATGCTACTTTGAAAATAAGTTCTAAAATAAACCACACAGTGGATTCAGATCTTTTCGGAAATCATTTCTACATGAGTCTTGATGGACTTCTAAATAGAAATCAGTACTCAAGTAGTTCCAAAGGTGCTTTTCAAAAGGCAACTGGACTTCCTTGAACTTTCAGTTCTTCAGAATTGAAGAAGCTTCTTGGATGTGAAGCAAAAAGTTTTCAAGGAAAAAAGTCGAATTTTGAAAAGCATCTTTGGGACAACCATGACCTAGATGATTGAGAATCTCCCTAGACAAAACTCAAGTAAATCTAATATCTACAGAATAACAGAATTGGAAGGGGCCTTGGAGGTCTTCTAGTCCAACTGCCTACAGAATTCTGTACTTTTTAAAATGTTACATAGATGCTCAATCATTTTAATTTTTGATTCTTCCACTATGGGTGGTGGTCTATGGGTGGTGAGGTCTACCCTAGTATTTTTCAAACTGGGGCAAAGGAAACCACTGATCATATTTTCAGAGTCAATGCTGTTAGACTAAGGTTTCCAAAATAGAGAATGAATATGTTTGGCTTGCATATTAAGATTAATTGTTGGCCAGACCTGATAGTGTTTATTTATTTATTTATTATTTAAATTTCTATACCGCCCTTCTCCCGAAGGACTCAGGGCGGTTCACAGCCAAATAAAATACACAATAATGTTACAATATAAACACAATTAAAATACAATTTAAAAACTTATTCAATTGGGCCGAAATTAAAAATTTAGAATAAATAATAAAAACCCAATTAAAACCCATAAATTTAAAAAACTAACCCAGTCCTGCGCAGATGAATAAATGCGTTTTAAGCTCGTGACGAAAGGTTCGGAGGTCTGGAAGTTGACGGAGTCCCGGGGGGAGTTCGTTCCAGAGGGCGGGAGCCCCCACAGAGAAGGCCCTTCCCCTGGGCGTCGCCAGACGACACTGACGCGCCGACGGCACCCTGAGGAGTCCCTCTCTGTGAGAGCGCACGGGTCGGTGGGAGGTATTTGGTAGCAGTAGGCGGTCCCGTAAATAGCCCGGCCCTATGCCATGGAGCGCTTTGAAGACGTTCACCAAAACCTTGAAGTGCACCCGGAAGGCCACAGGTAGCCAGTGCAGTCTGCGCAGGATAGGTGTCATGCGGGAGCCATGAGGGGCTCCCTCTATCACCCGCGCAGCCGCGTTCTGGACTAACTGAAGCCTCCGGATGCCCCTCAAGGGGAGCCCCATGTAGAGAGCATTGCAGTAATCCAGACGAGACGTCACGAGGGCGTGAGTGACTGTGCACAAGGCATCCCGGTCTAGAAAGGGGCGCAGCTGGCGCACCAGGCGAACCTGGTGGAAAGCTCTCCTGGAGACGGCCGTCAGGTGGTCTTCAAAAGACAGCCGTTCATCCAGGAGAACGCCCAAGTTGCGCACCCTCTCCATCGGGGCCAATGACTCGCTCCCAACAGTCAGCCGTGGACTCAGCTGACTGTACCGGGATGCCGGCATCCACAGCCACTCCGTCTTGGAGGGATTGAGCCTGAGATATGTGAGGGATATCTCAGAATTCTTGATACGTTGTTCAGTGAAATATCTACCTAACTTTCCATGTCTGGTGTTATTATTAGGCAAGATCACTTAGGAATCAAAGTTGTGAAGAAAATGATAAATTTTAATTTCATCCTGTTATCTACAGATATAACCCAAGCTATGTTGTTGTTGTTAGTTGCGAAGTCGTGTCCGACCCCCATGGACAACATTCCTCCAGGCTTTCCTATCCTCTACCATCCCCCGGAATCCATTTAAGCTCACACCGACTGCTTCAGTGACTCCATCCAGCTACCTCATTCTCTGTCGTCCCCTTCTTCTTTTGCCCCCAATCTTTCCCAGTATTAGGTTCTTCTCCAGGGAGTCCTTCCTTCTCATTAGGTGGCCAAAGTATTTCAGTTTCATCTTCAGGATCTGGCTTTCTAAAGAGCAGTCAGGGTTGATCTCCTCTAGGACTGACTTGTTTGTTCACCTTGCAGTCCAAGGGACTCGCAGGAATCTTCCCCAGCACCAGAGTTCAAAGGTCTCAATTGTTTGGTCTTATGGTCCAACTTTCACATACATTGCAACTGGGAAAACTATAGCCTTGATTATACACACTTTTGTTGGCAGGTTGATGTCTCTGCTTTTTAGTACGCTGTCTAGATTTGCCATAGCCTTCCTCCCCAGGAGCAAGCGTCTTTTAAATTCTTGGCTGCAGTCCCCATCTGCGGTGATCTTGGAGCCCATGAAAATAAAATCTATCACTACCTCCATTTCTTCCCCATCTATCTGCCAGGAATTGAGATGGCCGGATGCCATGATCTTAGTTTTCTTAATGTTGAGTTTCAAGCCAACTTTTGAACTCTCGTCCTTCACCTGCATCAAGAGGCTTTTTACTTCCTCTTTAGTTCCAAGCTATGTAGAGGTACATAATTAATATACTGTGTGACAGTTCATCAACAAGGGCAGACAGAGTCAAATTTAAAAAATGATATATCAAATATTCAACAAGATATAAGTTTTAAAAGTATGAAATCCCCCTGAAAGCAGGCACATGGCACTATCCTACATCACAAACAAATTTTGCAACTATATGGATTTTAGCCAGCTGATTTAGCCATGCTCCAATAAATGGAACGATAATCACTGAAATTATTCCAGCCTCTTCTAACCCGGAATAAATTGGGTTTATAAATTCAGTGTATTTGCAATTCAGTATATATAAAGCTGTTCTTCTGTTTGTTGACAAATACAGTTCACACAACCTTTCACACACACTCAGAATTACTCTGACACTTAACTTAAACTCTTCATCTCTGTATTGTCTATAATCAGAGTTGATTTTGAGACATAATAGGTTTTCCCTTGAAATTTGGTTCCAGAACCAAAAGTTTGGAAGAGAAAAGGGTATTTTTCCCCCCCATCACAGAGGTGAAATTTGTCTGGAAGGGATGTGAGGGACTTGGAAGATAAGTTGCCAAATATCTCTTTGCAATCTTCTTGAGACTTTCCAACCTAAATTAAAATAGGAAGCCTTAACCCCCCCCCCAAAAAAAAACTGGCCAAGAAAGGTGAATGAGAAGATCTTCTTTGCCTTATGCCAGCATTTAAGTTTTGTTTCTTGTTTAATTTGAGATAGAAGCTTGGTTAACTGTTATAAGAGATTCTAATCTTCAAAAGGTTTATATTTATATGAATACTAATATGTAATGTTTTTATGAAATATTCCTGCTTAGTGATATAGCTTTTCCTGTCTATCAGTGGAAAATGTCCCTAGTTCCAAGTAAGCATTGTGCATGTGTGTGATTGTATGTCCACAGACATTCAAGCCCATGTCAACTGTAGGTATTGTCATTGTATCATTGCTGTTGCTCAGACCATCCATGCCTACAACCCAAGATTGATTCAGGAGTTCAGAGAAGAAAGTCACACAAACTTGCACTCCTGCTGAATACAGCTTGGCTTGGTCTCTACTATATTAATAATTTTAATGAGACCATTCTGCAGTAGAAGTCATATTGGAAATTTCTAAAGGAGAAATGTAAGAAACATTGTTTTTTCCCCCCTGCAAATAAGGATGTGGATATCAAATGTCATCTTTCAGTCTGTTCTCTCCCTTTCCTCTGCTTCCCCTTGTACATACTCACATTGTACATGTTCTGAGAAGAAGCAGCCCATTGTGGCTTTTTAGAATATATATACACATATTAAAAACAAGAAACAGATGGCAAGAAGCTTTGACATATATCTTCAGAATCCCTTAAGAATGAACGCAGGTTCATTTTATTTCACTACACTGTACATTTTGAGGAACAGAATTCCAATTCAGAAAATTTTCATTCCAATCATTCATTTTAAAAAATCTAACAAAATTCACCAAATAAAACTCAGGTTCGGTTATTTTCAACTTGAAGGGGGTTGTCTTAGAAACAAACAGTAGATCTGCTGATCCAATTCTACAGAGGAATTATTGAGTCTGTCATTTGCACCTCTATAACTGTCTGGTTCGGTTCTGCAACCCAACAAGAAAAACACAGACTTCAGAGGATAATTAGAACTGCAGAAAAAATAATTGCTACCAACCTGCCTTCCATTGAGGACCTGTATACTGCACGAATCAAGAAGAGGGCCGTGAAAATATTTGCAGATCCCTCGCATCCTGGACATAAACTGTTTCAACTCCTACCCTCAAAACGACGCTATAGAGCACTGCACACCAGAACAACTAGACACAAGAACAGTTTTTTCCCGAAGGCCATCACTCTGCTAAACAAATAATTCCCTCAACACTGTCAGACTATTTACTGAATCTGCACTACTATTAATCGTTTCATAGCTCCCATCATCAATCTCTTTCCACTTATGACTGTATGACTATAACTTGTTGCTGGCAATCCTTATGATTTATATTGATATATTGATCATCAATTGTGTTGTAAATGTTGTACCTTGATGAACGTATCTTTTCTTTTATGTACACTGAGAGCATATGCACCAAGACAAATTCCTTGTGTGTCCAATCACACTTGGCCAATAAAAAATTCTATCTAGATGGTAGGTGGGTGGATAGATGGGTGAATGAATGAATGGATAGATAGATTGGATGGATGGTAGTTAAATAGATGATAGATACAGATAGAGATGATAGATAGACAGAGATAGAGGTGGAGGTAGAGAAGCAGAAAGAGAGAGAGAGAGAGAGAGAGAGAGAGAGAGAGAGAGAGAGAGAGAGAGGGAGAGAGAGAGAGAGCAGGCAGGTAGCCAGACAGCCAGACAGGCAGGCAGAAATCTTACAAAAGTTCAGTGCACACTTGATTTTTTTGAAGAATAACAACAAAATTGATTCTTAGAGGAAATATGGAAAAATGTATGAGTGGCCTTGAATAGTTGAATAGCTGGATTCATCCATTTGTATAGGAAGCACTGGAATAATATATTCACACATGATGTTTTCCCATAAATATTGTTTCAAAAGATGACCAAACACAATCTATTTGCTCCAACAGTCAGAAACTAGGACTATCAACTAAGAAAAGAGTAGAATTCCCAATCCCCACTAGCATATCCTCCGAAGGATATCAATGGAATCAAAAAATATCAAAGCCCTCCAGTACGTTTAAAACCCTCAGGAGGAAAATAGCCATCAAGGTTATAAAGTCATCAGCAGACACCTTTCCACGTGCTGAACTGTACATTGGCAAAAATAAAATAACCACCTCATAAATCCATGGCAGAACATAGGAAAACAAACCCATCAGGACAAGTTTCAGCAGTCCATCTGCATTTAAAAGACACAGGCCACTCTTTTGAAGACAGCAAAGTCCACATTTTGGACAGAGAGGATCACTGGTTTGAAAGTGGGGTCAAAGAGGCCATCTATATCAAAATTGATCACCCCTCTCTCAACAGAGAGGGAGGGATGTGATATCATCTATATCTACAATACAGTCTTTTCAGCAGTTCCAAGAAGGCTCCTCATCCATTAGCACTACCCAATTGATCCTGAGGACACAGATAAATCTTCAAGTGGCCTCAACAACTCTCTAAAAGGATGCAAATGACCAGCTGTCTGCAAGGAATATAAATCCTTCCATTCCCCACCATTGAGTCAGAGCTGAAGAAACTTCTTGGATGAGAAGTTAAACATCTTCAAAGAAAAACAAGAAAGTCCAGTTGCCTCTTGAAAAAGCACCTTTGGGACAACCATGACCTGGATGACTGAGAATCTCTATGGATATTTGCATTCCATCTGAGAAGCAAGACTAAAATAGATTCAAATATTCATAATCTATCTTCTTTTAGGATGCTCTGCCTCATGACTGCTGACTTAATAAACCTCCCTAAAAAGAGAAGATTAAAAACAGACAATAATTGTCAAAGATGATATGTCCCAAAGAACTTATTAGGCCTCTTTCAAAACTGATGCTAGTGCTGTCACCCCAAACAGATCAAATTTCAGCACCACAACAGAAGCAGGACAATTCAGACTTCGGTCCCACTGAACTATCATAACACTCATTAATTTTTTTTCTCCTTCCTCTATGATCACCTATGTCATCATCTATGTCAGTGCAAGCCCACAAGTTCCTAATATGGTTTCAACCAAGCCAAGAGAACCTAGCCTTAGCTCCATACAATGAAATCTGAGAACACTCTGCATACAAAAAACCAACCACCGGTTCTTTTATTTTTTACTGCCAAAAATCCTCTTAAAGCTCTCTGTGAACATGCCCACTGAGAAAACAACCACAACCAAATGTTGTCTTAACACAGAGAGAATCTGTCTGTGTTTGTCTATCACCTATCTATTCCCCCCACACACACACATTTATCTCCCATTTTTTAAATGAAGCCATCACAGTTATAGCTTCGTACTGCCATGCTTTAAAATCAGTGAACAGACCACATATATAGTGGGGAAAATATACCGTAACTATCAGACTTTCATCTACTCTTAAAAGTTATCTCAGGTTGATTTTATGTTCTGTTGGTTCCCAAGCCTCCATCTATTAAAGGATGTTATAAAGTTACTGAAGAAGGCATAACACATTTAAAAAAGAGAAAGAACCAAGTTCAAAAGGAGTTCACAGCGCTTGCCCCTGGCCCTCCATATCTTGATTTCTGCGTTTTACATGATGGCTTTCCACATGCAACCAAATTTATAGTTCCAAAATGAGCATTATGCAGTCATTTAATCTGATGGTGGTAATGAGTGACATACAAAATCAGCAATGCCCAAATGCTGTCTTTTAATTATCCTTTTACTTTAGGGAATCTTTTCAATTGGTGGTTAGAATGCCATACAGCAGACAAACTCTGCCCACAGCCAGGAGTTTGATCCTGATGGGATTTGGATTGACTCAGCTTTACATCCTTCCTAGGACTGTAAAATGAGAACCAGATAGTTAGGGGCAAAATGCTGACATTGTAAACCACCCAGATAGTGCTATAAAGCACTATGGAGTAGTATATAAATCTAAGTGCAATTGTTATTGCTGTCTCATTAGACAAGTATCTTGCCTTTGATTCTCCCTTCTGTCAATAAGAAATGGAGAGGACACTGAGCTACTACACTGATTTCATGCAAATTGTTGAAACTGGCTTTCCATTAACTTGCATTGATGCACTTGTTAAGGAACTTATGGAAGGCAACAACTTGTGAAATGTGCTACTATAGTTCCTTCAAACTCTTAATTGAATGCATGTGGCAGGAATGTTAGTGTTCCTTTATAAGTTGACATGTAGTGCAACTCCTAATTCCGTAAGTAATGTAAATGTGGAAAAATAAATCCTTGAATTTAGATTATGGGCTATAACCATGATGGCGAACCTTTGGCACACGTGCCACAGGTGGCACACGTAGCCATATTAGTGGGCATGCTAGCTCAACTCAGATTTTTGGGCCTTCTGAGCCTATCAGAAATAGGGAAACAGGCTGTTTCCTGCCTCCAGAGGGTCTGGGTAGTGGTGGGGAAGGCCCGTTTTTCTCTCTCACCTGGCTCTAGACCCTCCGTATGAGTCTTGGGAGGGCAAAAACTGCCCCCCCACAGGCCCTATGGAGGCCAGAAATGGCCCATTTACCAACTTCTGGTTGGACATGAAGTGACCTTTTTGCTGTCCCCAGCCTCCAGAGCCTCTCTAGGAGTCCCTGGAGGCTGGGGACAGCAAAATAAATCACTTCCTGTCCAACTGGAAGATGGTAAACGAGTCATTTCTGGCTTCCATAGGGCCTCTCGGGGTGGAAAAGGCAGTTTTCACCCTCCTAAGACTCATAGAAAGGCTCTGGAGTCAGGTGAGAGAGAAAAACGGGCCTACTGGGCCATTGTGTGCCAGGAGCGGTGGGGAAGTGCATGTGCATGCGTGGGGCGGGTTGCATAGAATTGTGGGTGTGGGCACATATGCACATGACATCCCCCCCCCCGGCACACGATGACAAAAAGGCTAGCCATCACTGGGCTATAATATTATCCTAGCTGCTACACTGAGGATAAGCAACAAGAGTCCCTTGAGATACGTCTGTAGCTCTAAGCCTTCCTCAAACACTGCCTGAATTTTTGCAAATTAATGTTGAAATTAACCTTAAGTGGAAAAGACTGTTTGCATCTGATTTCAACCTTGCCCTGATCAACATGTGGCCACTGATCCATTCCACATGACTTCTTTTATCATCTGATCTGTTTAGTCTTCAACAGTACCATAGAGAAAAAAGGGCTCCCATCTTGCTGATTAGATTTAGGTTCATGGTTCTCATCTTGCTGATTAGACTTAGATTCAATAAGTGCTTCCAAATTAGGCAGAAAGGTAGGATTCTACATGCTCCATTTCAATGGCATTGGCCATAGAAATGGATCATCAGATTTCAGCAGTATTGAATGTATTTTCACAAGGATGTAAATCTTTAGGTTTTTCAGGAAATAGCCAGGTCACGTGCACTTATTCAGAAGAACTAGTACTGTAGTTGAGTATTGTAACAAATGAGTTTTATGCAGCTGCAACATCCACCACCACCCTACCCCAGATAAATATGCAGTGTCGGTAACAAATAATGCATTTGCTTTGCTTCTTTATCCATATGACTGAATGCAAAGATACACTCTTGTTTACGTAGGCTTATGGCACATAGGATGCTGTTGCCAATCAGCTGTTATGGGGGGCACCGTGAAAGCTAAATGGAATATAAAAGCAATTTAATTTCCTCTTGGGAATTGACTTTCTTAACAACATTGGTAGCTGTTGAAGCATAGAAATGCAGAAGATCAATCAACTACTGCTATTTTGCAGTCTGGAAAATAATTACATTAAAGGCTGGAAGAGGAATTTTTCATTTGAGACTATAGTTTAACCCTCAAATTGCTAAATTGGTATAGAGTATATCTTTATAGGAATGAAAATGCCAACGGAAAAATTCAGGGTCTTATTTTACTGGCTGCATCCAGAAACAGTAAATTCATGAGTGAAAGTCACCAGAAATGTAATCCGACATCACTCATTTTGAAAGCAGCCTGCTTTCTGCAACCCAACAAGACAGACACAGACTTCAGAGGATAATTAAAACTGCAGAAAAAACAATTGCTACCAACCTGCCTTCCATTGAGGATCTGTATACTGCATGAATCAAAAAGAGGGCTGTGAAAATATTTACAGATCCCTCGCATACTGGACATAAACTGTTTCAACTCCTACCCTCAAAATGACGCTATAGAGCACTGCACACCAGAACAACTAGACACAAGAACAGTTTTTTCCCCGAACACCATAACTCTGCTAAACAAATAATTCCCTCAACACAGTCAAACTATTTACTAAATCTGCACTACTATTAATCTTCTCATCGTTCCCATCACTCATCTCCTTCCACTTATGACTGTATGACTGTAACTTTGCTGCTTGTATCCTTACGATTTATATTGATATTGTTTCCTGATTGCTTATTTGTACCCTATGATTATCATTAAGTGTTGTACCTTATGATTCTTGATGAAGGTATCTTTTCTTTTATGTACACTGAGAGTATATGCACCAAGACAAATTCCTTGTGGTCCAATCACACTTGGCCAATAAAAAATTCTATTCTATCTATTCTATTCTATAAAATTGGCTCCACAAACGATAGTTCCTAAGAACTGAATTGGTGGTCATTATTTTGAAATCATCACTCTACAATATAAACCACACAGTGAGGTTTTAAATAAAATAATAAAGTTTAGAACATTAACTAACTTGCAAAGTTAGCTCATCCTAGAGTAGTTGGGATACCCCCATGAAGGAGTTCCAAAAAATTCATAATGGAAGCCACAAACATGTAATCAAAGCCCCACTTTTTTGACATATATTCGGACATCCATTTTTTAAAAAGGGCTTTGATTGCATAGTTGTGTCACCATCTTAACTTCTTTTGATCTTCTTGTGGGCACCCCTAAACAGCACAGAATATTTGCTACCGTTGGAAGGCTTTCCACATCAGGCCAGGATTCAATGTTATGTGCTTCCTTTTGACTTAGTTTCTTAAATATGATTAATGGCTTAGGATCAGTGGTGGATTTCAAAAAAATTTACTACCAGTTCTGTGGGCGTGGCTTGGTGGGCATGGCAGGGAAAGGATACTGTAACATCTCCATTTCTACCCCACTCCAGGGGAAGGATACTGCAAAATCCCCAATTCCTCCCAATAAGCTGGGACTTTGGAAGCAGAGAATAGATGGGGGCGGGGCCAGTTCGAATTTTTACTACCAGTTCTCTGAACTACTCAAAATTTCTGCTACCGGTTCTCCAGAACTGGTCAGAACCTGCTGAAACCCACCTCTGTTTAGGATTATTTGTGAACTCAACCAGTTTGGCTTATTCAACACATGATGGTTTTCAGTATGCTACAATTTAGCAAAAGACGTGGTTATAAATTTCAGAACAGCATAAAAAAAACCATATTGAGTGAAACTGTTCTTGTATAGAATCCAGAAGGAAAAACTCAGTAGACAGTGGAGACAAAGTAAAGAACAAACTGGTCAATGATGAGAGGTTGAGAGAGACTATTCACTCAAATGATTCCTCCTTTCTCCTGACCTTGTCTCCTTCCTTCTCATTCTGGGACTCAGTAAAGATTTGGCCAAGAAGGCACCTGGCTGAGGGACAGGTATGCAAGGAAGGGAAGAGCAAGGGAGCAGCTGGCTCTTCTCCTCTCTCACAGGTTGCTGAATGCCGTATTTCTTTGACTTAAAGCCGAAGCATTCATCCTTCTGTTTAATGTTCCATTGACTTTGGTGGGAAAAAATGAATTATACCAGTATAAAAAATAGAGAGAAATCGTGTGTGTCTGTGCATGAAGACACAAGTAAAACATTCTTTCTCTTACAGGCTCTTCAACAGACCTTGGCGCAGATCACTCCTTAGGTGTAGCAATAGCACTTAGACTTATATGCTGCTTCAGAGTGCTTTACAGCCTTCTCTGAGCAGTTTACAGAGTCAGCCAACAATTTGGCTCCTCATTTTACCCACCTTAGAAGGATGGAAGGCTGAGTCAACCTTAAACCGGTCAGGATCGAAGGAATTGAACTACTGGCAGTGTGAGCAGAATTAGCCTGCAATACTTCATTCTAACCTCTGCATCACCAAGGCTCTTAAATATCATGGGCTTAATTTAATGTGTGGATTTCAGTTGCGGAAACCTTTGTGAGAAGAAAACAAGGCCTTGCTAGGTTGTGACCTAGTGGATTCCTCCGTGACCAGCATGGCAGGAGTCAACGGACCTTGGTTTTTTTTGTAGAGTGGAGGAAGGACAAAGAGAAGAAAAGCTGGATTGTGTTATGTGGCATTTGTTCTTATTACAAGGGTGGATGCCAATTGATGAAAGTGGACTTTGAGCTATGGAAAGGGCATTCAAATTATCAGTGTTTATCTTATAGTGACCGAGAAATATTGATTTAATTACCTGGTGTTTCCCAAGCTGCCAGGTTTTATTTCTGAAGGCTTAAATATTCTTGGTTTGTAATCTAGTATAAAAAAGGCCAGGAAAAATAGGAAAGGGGAAGGGGAAGGGGAGGAAAAGAAGGGGGAAAAGAAAGACAAGGCAGTGACTTCTGACTCCCTTTGGTGTAGTAGAATAAGAAATAACATCAAGCCTCAACTCTTCACTTTTAATAACAGTATAAACTAGCCATTTCTATAATAGCAGATCTATCTAATCAATAAAACCCAAAATCAAATTTTCATTTTTTTTCTACCTCAAGCACAAAGTCCAGAAGCGGTTTCCAAGTAGGCACAAAAGTACCTGTGCTTTTTTTCTTTAATCAAAGCATAAAGAAGCCCAGTTACAAGTAGTCTTCAACTTATGATCACAATTGAGCTCAACTTTTCGGTTGTTAAGTGAGATATTTATTAAGTGAGTTTTGCCCCATTTTAGAACCTTTCTTGCCACAGTTAAGTGATTCACTGCAGTTGTTAAGTTAATAACAGAATTGTTAAATGAATCTGATTTTGCTTGTCAAAAGGTTGCAAAAGATGATCTCGTGATCTTGGGACAATGCAACCATCTTAAATATGAGTCAGTTGCCAAGCATCTGAGTTTTGATCACATGACCATGGGGATGCTGCAATGGTCATAAGTGTGAAAAATGGTCATAAGTCCCTTTTTCATTGCCATAACTTTGAATGGTCACTAAATGAATTGTTGTAAGTCAAGAACTATTTGTACTGTGCTCTGATATCCACATTTTGCCCCATTAAGTCATTTTTTATTATTACAAAAAAAAAAAGATAATTTGAGCAAACAATTGAGGATGCTTTCCAATCTAATTTATATAACTCGGTTCATGGAGTAGCTACTAAAGGACATCATTATACCCTGTTGGTATTCCAGAGGACATAAACACCTGGCTGTTCTCCTAAGCCTTATGGTAGGGTAACTTCAGCCTTCTTCACTGGACGTGAGATGATAGAATGGTTGGGAGTGGTTGGTGAGCTAACCATCTTTCTTTTTCTGTGCCTTCTGTTCTAGTTTGGGTTTGTGGTTAGTCATTTCTTATTTTATTGCTTTTGTATCATCTGGTATATTATGCGCCATTCAGAGTTATTTGAAATCATCATCAAATTGGGGGTGAAATGCTCCCAGTTCGGACTGGATCACACGATCCGGTTGGCTAGTAGTTCAGAGAACCAATAGCAATCGCGGTGCAAGGCACCGCCCACCCACCGGGCTGTCATTACTTCCCGGTTTTAACCAAGAAGTAATGTGTTTTGTATCTTCTGCGCATGCGCAGAAAGGTTTTGTGCATGTGTAGAGGATGTGCGCATGCATGTGACATGCACGCACACACGAGCGTGCACTACCAAACCAGTAAGGAAAGTAAGTAGATTTCACTTCTGCATCAAATCAATGATAAAACACATTACTACAAAAATACTTGATCAAGTGACTATTTCTTGAAAATATGGTTTCACTTTCTTGGAAAGTATGTGTAACTAGAGGCTAATGTTTTTAATTGGAGTCATGTATTTAAAGGACACTTTAGGAAGTCAATTTAAAAAATTTTTTTTTGCTAAATGGTCTTTGGCCAGGGATGGTTTTGAAGATGTAGTAGTGAGTAATATATGTTTGCTGGCTCTTTGTATGAATAATAGGCTAGAAAAATAATGCAAATCATCTTCATTAAGACTATAGTAAGTAACCCAAAGGTGCTTTTTCAAGAGGCAACTGGAGTTTCTGGTTTTTCTTTGAAGATGTTTCGCTTTTCATCGCATTTTCTTCTTCTTTAGAGCTGAAGAAGCTTCTTGAATGAGAAGTGAAACTTCTTCAAAGAAAAACCAGAAAGTCCAGTTGCCTCTTGAAAAAGCACCTGTGAGACAACCAGGACCTGGATGACTGAGAATTTCCATAGAGATTTAGCTACATTAAATAACAATATCTCAAATGTTAAGGATTTGTATTTGATGACGATAATATTTGCTTCTTGTTACTAATAGTTAAACATACATGCAATCCATGTCGAGATAAGTCCTCTGTCAAAGAAACTCCTCAAAAGATTTAAACCTAAATTTTATATGTTTTGTATTTTTTAGGATAATACCAAACCCTGAACATCGTAACATCTAAAAATATTTTGCGGATATAACAGAAATATTTTCACAATTACAAAGAAACAGTCTTCAAAAAAGTCAGAGCAGGGACATCTTAAAATAGAGTATGTCAGTTGGGATAAGTCACAGGTTAAATGCAACAAAAGGAAATTTCAAAATTTTAAAAAAACAGTGAAAGCTTCTAAAATATGAGTCAAAAATGTACATTTAGGTACATTTAAAAGAGCAGGATTGGAACTGATATAGATGAAATAAAGAATAGAGAAATGAAAATATCAGTCTGTAGCCTGGGAACATAAAACCAAATAATAAATCCTGCCTTCAAGTGACAAAAATAAATGAAATCTTTGGAAACCAGATCAGGAAGCCTGGCTGGAGGTGCTGTGTCTCCAGTTGCATAGCCTGTAACCATTTCACAGATTTATGAGTGGAAACAGTAGAAAATAGAAAGATCTACAGGTCTAGAAGGCAATTAAGTATCACACTCCCATTTCCGCATAAAATATTGTCAATCACTGTAATTCACTGTAAAGAGAAAGATGAATATAGTGAGTATGTTTTCAACCTTCCAATGGCGATATTTAGATGTTGCTCTGAATTCAGATAGTTTGGGATGCGTTAGTGCACCCACAAAACTTCCTCAAAGCCTGCTAGACACATTTTGTTCTTGTTCAAACTGAAGGTTTTTATGCACATGATTAAGTAATTTTAATAGGTAGAATTCTTGTTTGCATAAAAGATTTCACTGAATACCAATGTTTCTAGTAATATGACTTTTATACCGAAATATTCTTAGGCAATGAATGCTAGGTGGAAATGTGCATAGTCAAATGTCCCTGGATTAACATTTCAGCATTCAGCACAATCATAAATGTTATTTCTTTAAAAGCATCTGAGTAATGAAAATCAACTTAAAATATGGGAATTGAAAAGCTGTATATTATAGCGACTAATGTATTGGATTTGAACTCGGGAGAGCACAGGCCAAGTCCCCACTGAACCACTGAGTGATTTGGGCCAGTCACTCTCTCTTTCAGCCCAAAGCTGAAACAAAAGAGTTGTTGGAATGGAGATCAAACGATATCAGATCAAATGTACCCTAGGTGGCATGTAAATGTATCCAATATGATTGATTTATAAAAAGTTGTGCATAAAAACTGACTCCATCTTTATTTTTTGGTTAAAATTGCTTTGAGAACAACCATGAATTTCAATGGTTTTAATTGTTTTGGTATTGTTCTCCGCCACTCAAAATCAAGGACTGAGATGGCGGCTATAGAAATTGAATAAATAAATAACAATATCAATATTAATATTTCATTTATGTTGTTCTAAATATCTGTTTCTTCCTATTATTCCCCCACAGATAAGTAAACAGCAATTGCAGACTGTCAAAGATCGTTTTCAAGCCTTTCTCAATGGAGAAACTCAGATTGTTGCTGATGAAGCCTTTATGAATGCTGTCCAGAGTTATTATGAGGTAAGAAAATGAGCCTTAGATATTTGCCGAATAGCCCATTAGCATTTCTTAACACTGAACTAGCTTGCAGGTAAAGAATGCATCTTTCAGTTCTTTTAGTGCAACTTAATTTAGGCACAAATATTCACAGAGTGGGGTTTAAGAGAACTCCGTAATTCAGTCACCCGGCTCTTCACTAGAAGTTGAAAATAGAAAACTGACTTAAACATGATCTGACTTTTGATTCATTTGGATTAATAAATTATCTCTAATGAGTATTATCATAGGCTGGCTAGATTCTTTTAAACCATATTTGGAAGTGAACCTGAGATATTTTGCATGTAAATTCTAGGGCTGACCAATAGGTTCCTATTACTACCCCTGGCATAAATTATATATGGAAAATGGCCTAATTTCACACGGCAGCTTGTGCTACAAGTTTTTTTTCTATGATACTACAGGACCAGGTATGGGTCTAGAAGTCACAACATCTCTTCCCACTCCTCACATCCTTAAACAGATTAACATAATCATTCTCATGAATGGGAAATTAGGTTTCCTAAAGCAAATGAGTGGTAACCAGAACAAAAAAGAATTTTCAGTTATATTGCTGGATTCATGGAATTTCTCCTCTCAATGGAATCTTACTGTGTCAAGAAAAGAGACACTGGTTCTTCTAAGTTTGATAAAAGGTTTTGTTAATGTAATTAATGTAATCTGCATCCACATTTTATTGTATTCATTTTACTACAAGGACAATTAATTGAGATTGAGCCCAGTGCTTGGTAAGGGCTGAAACTCAGCCTTTTAAGGAATAGGATTATTTATTAAGAATGTGAAAAAAAAAGAAGAGAATATAACTGTGAATGCCTCTCTGGGTGGTTTTGGAGATTTTCCTTTTGAGAAATCCATAGTGGGCTAAATGCTAGTTGCAAACTAAATCTGGCTACTGTTCATACTTCTCTCTCAAAATAATCATGGGGTGGTTTGAGAATTGCATTTGACGGCCAAGGGATCTCTTCCAATTTTTTAATTGGCATTTTAAAAGGCTGACATTTTTATAAGAGTGCCAAGTTGGTTTTTTTAAAAGATTATTTCCCTTCTCTTGAACTTTTAAAAGTGTTTTTTAATGGGAATGTATCCCTTGGACACCTTATTTATTTTTAAGAGTAAGTACAGTTCCTGTCCATTTCATCTGATTTTCAGATATTTTGTTTGCTGCTGCCATCTCCTCCTTTGATCCTTACCAAAAAATGCCAGAATAAAAATCTGCTAAATACATAATGCAATGAAGCACAATTTTGAGAATTAAGTTTCTCTCCTCTGCCTCTCCCTCTCCTTCTCTCTTTCCCTCCCCCTCTTCCATCTTCCTTCTCTCCACTCTTCCCTCTCCTCTCTCCTTGACCCCTCTGACTGAGAAAAGTTGAGCATCAGAGTTTCATGATGTTGGTTCTCCTAGAAATGTATCAGATGATGGGAAAATTTTATTGACTTCTAAAATAAATACATATAATGAGTTTGATAGGCCCTCAAAGTTGGAAGGGCTTATGATCAATATTTTGACACTATATTATGAAGCGGGTAACCTCGCGATCAGTAACTGGATAGACCAACCAAACCTTAGTAGAACTCCTGCTCTGCATATCAATGATCTCAAGTAAAAAGGTGCGAGTGCCATAAAAAGCATTTCCTGCAGTTGATGAAATAACATGATCTGATACTTTACTTCTTTCCCACCAATAACCAGATTGACCCAGATTCAATACACATAAAAATATTGGAAACTTGGACAGTTAGTTAAGTTTTTTTATATATCCCTTCAGTAACTGGTGGGAGACTTTTATTTTACAAAAGGAAAGTTTACAAATAAAAATACCCCAAAGGAATTGAAAATTATAAATGCCTTCAACTAATTTAGAAATTAATCTTAATGCAAAGATTTTAATAAGAGTCGCTTGTTGAGATGGGCAACTATACAAATTGAATAAACAAACCAACAAATAAATAATAAAAGAAGTTTTCTAATTTATCTAAGATTTTTATCTACACTATATTCTTCAGAGTCCAACTTCATTATATTCTTATATCTTACTCTTCTATATCTCTGATGTAATTGTTTATAGCTAACTTCTATATTTTAGTTAACTTAATCCCCGTATCTCTCTTATCACTTTTCGTCCTATTATGCTGTTTTTCCTACTTTGCTCTCTCCTAACTTTTTTTTTAAGGATCTGTTTTCTATTTCTCCTCTGCCAAAGTTTTTACTTTTTCTTCACGTCTTGATTCTTCTCTTCTGTCAAATCTTAGCATCATCTGAAGGAAACAACTTTCCTCATAACAGGTTTGAGGGGAGGAAATAAATGCCTGTCTTTCCCCAGTATTCTCAGTTGTAGCTTCTTTTAGCATTTTGCATTTCTCATCAAGACTGTCTATCATCCAGTTTGCCTCTTTATTTGACTCCTGGGCTTTAGCTCTTATTATTCATCTTAATCTTCATCAGGTTAAAGCTGCCGGGTAGCCAACTTATCTTCCCTCCTGATAAAAGGAACATGTTCTCATGCCACTTATTCTGGAATATTTTCATTGGAACAACTCCAGCTGAAGGAATTTGAAGATACGGAGAAACGGTATCTAAAGATGCCTCTCAGCCAGTTTATATTGGCTCAGAAGCTTGTTTTACTAACTAGCCAACTATTGGAAGGCAATAAAAAGACTAATGCGGAACTGGGGAAGTATGTATCCTCCATTACTTAGTCATTAAATTATTTTGTGCCATTTTCTCATTTCAGAGGTCAGATATTTCAATTAGGAGATGCTATTTTCCAATGATATATCTTGGTTAAAAGAATAAATATTTTGGCATTTAATTAGACTGCAAAGACATCTTCTGCATGCTAATTAATTTGTGCCACTGATCATCATAGCATCCCACACTGTTTACAAGTTGTCAAATAACTCATCTCATATTGGATGGGTTCATATCACTTCGAAGTTTTCAACACACAAATGCAATAAGGTTGACACCTTCAGTGTGAAATGACCCCTATCCTATATATGTCAGGGATGTTCAGGAAGTTTAATTTCTTTGTAGATGTCAAACCCAAGTTTACAGAAGGGATAGCTATGCCTTTTATTGACATAGGAAGTTATACAGAGTTAGAAGTTAATCTATATAATCTAACACTAATCAATCCTTTAGTAAACAAGGACTCTGCATATTTGAACAGTTGCAGAATGGATGGAACTATATCATAGATCTGTTTGGAGATCTGTTACATTAGCTGTGATGTGCTAAAAAAATATCATTCTGCTTCCTGCTTCAAAAAGGCAGGAAACATTGTTGGTTTTCAGATATTCTGAGTGCAAAGACAAAATGCAGATGCCATATATGACCTTAGGGCCACAGGTTGTCAACTTTGGATCAACTCCATCAGTGGTGGGATTCAATTTTTTTCACTACTGGTTCTGTGGGTGTGGCTTAGTGGGATTGGCATGGAAAGGATACTGTAAAATCTCCATTCCCACTCCACTCCAGTATAAGATTACTGCAAAATCCCCATTTCCTTCCCACTCCAGGGGAAGATTACTGTAAAATCTCCATTCCCTCCCCACTCCAGGGAAAGGATACTATAAAATCTCCATTCCCACCCCACTCCAGGGGAAGGTTACTGCAAAATCCCCATTTCCTCCTGATCAGCTGGGACTCAGGAGGCAGAGAACAGATGGGGACGGGGCCAGTCAGAGGTGGTATTTACCAGTTCTCCGAACTACTCAAAATTTCCGCTACCAGTTCTCCAGAACTGGTCAGAACCTGCTGAAACCCACCTCTGAACTCCATTATTGTCCACAATGCTTCATCATGGACTTCAAGCTATTATTTAGATTTCGTGGCCTAACAGCCCACAGTTGAATTTTAATGGCTTCATAATCTATTTTTCCCCTATGGCTTTTAATGCAGTTGGTGGGTGGGATCTTTGATATATTGCTCTCCCTAAATCCTGATTGTCATCAAGTACTGGAGTAAACAAAACAGAGAGGCCAGGATAGAAACTGACTTCAACTATAAAATAACTAAATACAATTATATGTGATGATAAAAAAGGAACAACTAGAGAAAGACAAATAAAACAGTTACCAACATCTTCAAAGGAATAAAATTCACAAAGGAAGAAAAAAACAGAAATCCACATTAGCAAAGGAAACAAAGACAATTTGCGTGTGTGTGTGTGTGTGTGTGTATGTATGTCTTTGGTTATTCGGGTTTTCTCCTGCATAAAATTGGAAGTGTCTTGGCGACATTTCGACGAAGTCTCATTCGTCATCTTCAGGCTGGTGTTTACAGCTTCGTGCTTCTAGGAGTGTTGTGCCTCGCCTGCCCCCCCCCACCGCAGCCAGGCCCCTCTCATCTCCTGCTATCTCAGCTAGAGACTGATAGTGCAGAAGAATGTCCTGGCATGCCTCCAGCCCCCAGCCCTGGCACCATGCCCGGACAAACCGAGCAAACAAACCTCCCTCTGATAGCATGTGTGCCTGAAGCCAGCCATGAGCTGGGATTACCAGCAGCTGGGGACGAAACGATGCAATGTATAGATCCACGCTTCCGGAGAATGGAGAGGCAACGTCAGCAAAAGGAAGGGAGGGGCAGGCCTGGATAAGTGCTGAGTCATGGAGCCACACCCCATGGCCTATATAAAGGATCTGCTTTCTGGCATTCTTTGAGTCAGGCAAAGTCTACCTTGGATTGCTGAAGTCACTTCCTAGTCTCCTGCCTGCCTTGAGAACTTTGCTAGGACTTTGGCAGAGCTGATACGGACTTCCCCGACCCGGCCGTCAGCGGAGGAGTGGGACACGACAGAACAATCAGACCAACCTGACAATTTGGGTGAACGGGGGGGGGGCTTGGTTGTGCTCAGGTTAGTCTGAGTTGCAGGGGAATTTGAGTTGGTGAGCTGCATTGCTGTTGTTTGGCTTCGCGTTCGTGGTCGTGCTACATCTTCATGGTTTGGGGTTTCATCCAATCAGAGCACAGCCAAACTGCCAACCAATCAGAACACACCTCCAACCAATCAAAACACAGCCAAGCTCCCAACCAATCAGTTGAAACCCCCACTAGCAGTTAAAAGGAAGAAACAGCTGCGATCACACATTGCTCCTAGAAGCACAAAGCTGTAAACACCAGCCTGAAGATGACGAATGAGACTTCGTCAAAACGTCACCAAGACACTTCCAATTTTATGCGGGAGAAAACCCGAATAACCAAAGACCTACATACAAACACCCGCGAAAACCTTAGAAAACAAACAAATATATATATATATATATATATATATATATATATATATATATATATATATATATATATATATATATATATATATATATATATATATATATATATATATATATAGTAAATTGGAAGTGTCTTGGCGATGTTTCGACAAAGTCTCATTCGTCATCTTCAGGCTTCAACTCGTGCTTCTGGGAGCAATGTTCTGGTAATGATAGCATTGCTCCCAGAAGCACGAAGTTGAAGCCTGAAGATGACGAATGAGACTTCGTCGAAACGTCGCCAAGACACTTCCAATTTTACGCGGGAGAAAACCCGAATAACCAAAGACCTACATACAAACACCCGCGAAAACCTCAGAAAACACACACACACACACACACACACATATATATATATATATATATATATATACCAGTTGTTAACTTTCTGAGCAGTTTGGTGAACTGGTTGTTGGAAGAAATCATTAGACCAGAGAACTGGTTGTTAAATGATTTGAATCCCACCACTGTATAGATAGATAGATAGATAGATAGATAGATAGATAGATAGATAGATAGATAGATAGATAGATAGATAGATAGTCAGAAGCCACAGTGAAAACTCCTTAAACTTCACAATACAAGGATAGATTTAATCATAGTTTTAGCTGGGAAACTGTGAGCATCCTATACCAAGCTAAATCCCAAAACCAAGTAATTCCTGGAAGCTTGATATTCCAAAAAATCAGACATCAACAGGTACCTAGTGATAAACAACATTTATACACCATTCAAAAGAAACAATAAAAAAAATTAAAAAGGAAACAAAAACACCCGAACATTCTCCTTGCCAGCAATCAACATCTAGAGAAACAGAAATGAGCACCAGAATTAACACCAGACAAACAATCAAGCAGCAAACAATGGCCTAATCAAGAAACGGCTTTTCTTACTATTTTTATCTTCTGTAATTGCAAATGTCCTGGTTTAATGGAAATTCTTGGAGATATTCTCAAAGCTGCTTCTGATCCAGTGTCTCCCCAAAATCTTTTAAAGTGGAAATTTCAAAAACTGAACTGTGATCTTCCATCTGCAAAGCAGCTGCACACAGCTGGAATTTCATCTTCTCATTAGAGAGACAGATTTTTCTCCTTTTAATGGGAAAAACTGTGAGAACCCACATGGGATTTTGTTGCATGCTAAGATTTGTGCCCGCCACTGCCTGTAGGTCATCTATGCAACTGTTTACCTGAATCAGTTGATGTGCTTGGCATAGCTTACTTACTTCTTGTCTGCTGAGAATTTACTGTTGAATGCTATTGTTTCCCAGGATTCAGTTACCTCTCTATACATGAAGGATAACCAACGTGAGCTGAAAGTCTCTGCAAGCAAATCTCTCAATCACGTCCTTTCAAAAACTTTTTATTTCGGTTAGAAATCATGCAGGGAGATCCCATTGTCCAGACAATAGAAGGATAAGATGAAACTTTCTCCCCACTTGCTTGTGCAGTGACAGCATGAATCCTCTTGCTACTTTTTTTCCCCTTTCTGTCATCTTGCAATTTGTCATTTGTCTGTGAATAGAAATCTCTTCTACCAGTGGAAGGCACAGTCAAGAAAAGTGATTAGCTTTTACAGATTTGAGACTCTCAGCGGAGTGCAAAAATCTGCACATTTTAAGGACATCCTTTTTAAAAGAAGTTTTACTGAAGTTTATTGTGTGATAAATACCAAAAAAATTAAGAATGTTAAAAAGAGAGATAAAAAAGAAACTAAAAAAAGTAGTAACGCCTGAGCTTTTTCAATGCAGTAGCATACAAAGAGAATTATATGCTCAGCCTTTTACTTTACATTTCTAAATATTTCAAACCATTTCTACAACAACAAAATCATTCTAATCATCAAGACCTGAAGTTAAGAGTTTTATTTTTTTTCCCGTTTCAAGTACAAAATCCAAACGTGGTTTCCAAATAGAAACAAAATTAGATAAATCCTTCCTTTTAATTAAATCTCTGCCAACGCCATCACCTTTATCATCCATTCTTCCATTTTGAGAATGAGTGTATCTTTCCATCTTTTTGCATATAAGATTCTCACCGCTGTTAATATATTTAGAAATAAAATTCTAAATTTTCTTTCAAATTTGCTCATCAAACCCAAGAGAAAAGATTCTGGTATTATGTTTATATTTATTTTAAGTATCTTCTGAATGAGAAGAGAAATCTAATCCCAATATTTATTTGCGTTATCACAAATTCATCAAAGATGATAGAAATTATCCTCTTTAAAATTACATTTCCGACATACATTTGAAATTTCTTTTTACATTCTTAGGTTGTGTCTTTATTAACCACTTATGGGATAGCATAGTGAAATTTATCAACCACTTCATTCCATTGGCTCTAGATAGCATACCAAAGCAAAACACAGTACAAGGATTATATACAGTAATATACAGTATAATCGATTAAAAAGCTGTAAACTACTGCTACTACCACTAATAATAGTGATAATTGGATCTTCCTGTAGCTGCTTAATCCCCAAAAGCCTTCCAGAAGGATTGTTTTTAATTATTCTTTGGAAGACTCTAAGAGTGGGAGGCATTCTTGTCTCAGGCTTAAGCTGTTCCAAAGTATGGGGAGAGCCACCTCTGTAGCCCCCCACCTTTCATACTTCCTGATATGAAAGGACCTTCAGCAAATCCTTCCCATTCACCTGGTTTGGATGGGCAGAATTTATTTGGGATGAGCAGCCTTTAAGGCCCAAAGCCTTATAGGATCTGACTCTGAGAGGTAATAACCAGCACCTTCAATTGCATTTAGAAAGAAACCACTTTGTGCAAACATCACAGTTCCTGTAATAGCGGTATTACATGGCAATACTATGATTGTCCAGTAAGCACTTGGGAACTGCATTTTACAGGATTTGAGGTTTCTAGGTGGTCTTAAAGAGCAACTCCCATGTAAAAGAAATTTATAGACATATTCCCTATCCAGCTGTTTCTGAGCATGCTATATTCATACCTTCCTGAATATTCAGATAGCCATGGTGGCACAAGGTTAGAATGAGTACTGCAGGCTACATCTGCTGACTGGTGGCTGCCAGCAGTTCAGTAGTTCGACTCTCAACAGCTCAAGGTTGACTCAGCCTTCCATTCTTCTGAGGTCAGTAAAATGAGGACCCAGATTTTGGGGACCAATATGCTATGCTGCAAAACTGGTTAGAGAGTTCTGCAAAGCACTGTAAAGCCTATGTGTTTTACAATCCTAAGTGCTATTGCTATTGCTATAGAGTAATATTCTAGACCCTTTAACCTGCTAGCAGTCCTTATTTTTTTTCCTGCTAAATAGATAAATGCATCTATCTATGATAAGAGCCGAGGTGGCCCAGTGGTTAGAGTGCAGTACTGCAGGCTACTTCAGCTGACTGCTAGCTGCATTCAGCAAATGGAATTTCACCAGCTCAAGGTTGACTCAGCCTTCCATCCTTCCTAGGTGGGTAAAATGAGGACCCAGATTGTTGGGGGCAATAGGCTGACTCTGTAAACCCTTAGAGAGGACTGTAAAGCACTATGAAGTGGTATATAAGTCTAAGTGCTATTGCTATCTTGTTACTTCTTTAATGTGGTTTGGTTTGTAGCTTCCTTTTCTTTGCCTCCACTTAATTTGCTTTGAGTACTGTTCAATAGTCCCCATTTCCCCATGGATGAAAAATCCTAGGAGTGGCCTCCCTATATTGAAGGACAGGAAGTTAGAAATTTCCACATTCTTTGAAAATGTATGGGGAGAACAAGCCATGCACAATTTTTGCAAGTTTGGCAGAACTCGTTCTTGCAAAATCCTCTTTGATTTTTACTTAGAACTCTGACATACATCCAGAAGATGAGAGAACAAAATAGTGTTTGAGGAGGTGAACGGAGCCTGGTGTTTCTTTTCTTTTTCTTTTTCTAAATAGTGGCTCCAAAGATGATTCCAGATATTTATAGGATCCTCTGCATTGGACACTGGGAAGGGCTTTATAAGGTTTTGTTTTATTTATGTATGTATTAAAGCCCAATTGAATATTGAATGTTTTATTCTGATTATTCAATTTAACTATGAAGTATTTTTTCTTGTCCTCAGCCAAGGACAAAGGGTCCACCTCAGCCAAGTTCTGCCATTTATAAACATGGAATAAATTATTTCCAATCAGTGACGGGTTATAATTATTGCAAAAATATGAACTAGTCTTTTAAATATGACAGCCTGCTTGGCCCCTGCTTCTATCCCTCATTCTCTTTCTCTCTGTCTGATTTATTAAAGATCACTGATTTAAACCCAGCTTCATAATTCAAGCTCAATAGAGTTCTGGTTTGGTCAAAGGCAACTAAGTACTCTTAATTGATTTTGAATATGTGTCATATTTTGGACACATCATGATGCATCTATGGGAAAGATGACATTACTAGTCAAGATGGACAGAAGGTGAAGAAGCGGCTGGCAGCATATGAGGCAAATAGGTGAAGAATTGGAAGCCCCAGAAATGCAACTGCAAGAACTGCACAATGCAGCAAGAGGCAGGACTGTTTGTAGACCTTTTATCCACAGAGTCACCAGAAATCAGCTGACTCAACTGAGCATAACAATATTAAAAATTCTCTGTTAAAAATTCAACTGCTGATATTTTATAGGTGAAAATACAGAGATTGAAGAAATGTATTTATTTATGCTTCACATTCCTGAACCACCCATCTCCCTCAAAGTATTTGTATTTGTACTAAATTGCAATTAGTACCAATATAGAAATGGAAGGAACCTTGTTTCTACTTTTGTTCCTCTTGTTAAATGAATGTGAGTCTCAATGCACGTTAAAGAGGAGCAAAGCTGTATTCACATGGCTGTGGCCGCCATCTTAACTTCCTCTCCATTGGGATGCCCTCCAGTGGAGCCAAGTACAGTTCCTCTATGCTATGAGATAAACATCTATGGATAGTAACAGCGGTGGGATTCAAATAATTTAACAACCAGTTCTTTGCCTTAATGATTTCTTCCAACAACCAGTCACCAAACTGCTCAGAAAGTTAACAACCAGTTCTCCCGAAGTGGTGTGAACTGGCTGAATCCCACCACTGGATAGTAATGTCCTCATAAATATGTCTTGTATCTGATACCAGAAAAGGTATGTTCTATTCTGCTTCCAGCCACTAGCTAGGCTCCTTATTTTTGTATCTAAGAACTTCTTAGGTCCCTTCCAAACCCATAAATAAATAAATAAATAAATAAATAATAAATATGAAGTTGTTCCTCATACCTCATAAAGACACAAATAAGAACGAGAATTTCTTTGAACATTTCAGATGGATTCATTAAGCTCTGGGCAAACCTCTCCATAGTACCCGAGGACAGGACAAGAAGCAGCAGGTGGAAACTCATCAGTGGGAGATCGAACCTGAAAATAAGGAGGAATTTCATGACAGTGAGAAGGATTAAACAATGGAAAAAATTGTCTCTCAGTGTTGTGGGTGCTCCATCACTGGAGATTTTAAAGAAAAAATTGTCCAGGATGATATAAGGATTCCTGCCTCGGGTGAAAAGGATTGTACTAGAGCAGGGCTGTCAAACCTCTGGCCCATGGGCTAGATGTGTCACATGCTGGCCATGCCTACACCTGGTTTAGCAAAGGGGGGGGGAAGTCCCGATACGTCACGTGATGCAGCTGTGACGATGTGAGTTTGACACCCCTGTACTAGAGGACCTCCAAAGTCCATTCCAGCCCTAGGATTCTATGCTACTATGAAGGCATTTAAGGTTTCCATTAACTTTGCTTCATTTGATAGAAAAGGGCAATGCCATGTTTTATTTCCTCTATGGACAGTGTTCATCTTCCAGGTGAACATCTCTCTTTCATATTTTACATTGGCCGGGTTTTTTTTTCACACTGTTGTTGCAAAAAAAGTTGTTGTTGACAAGTGGCTCCTAGGGAGGTGGGGGAGAAAAAACATGATTTCTTCCTGTTCCCAAAGTAGCTCTTATGGTGTCAAGTGCCTTTTCATCCCCCGAATCTGACCTGTGCTTCTTACTGTGCCATGCTTGTGAGTGGTGATAAAAAGAGATCCTGAAGATAGCAGGAAACACAGATTGCCTTTCTCACACCAGATGCAGCCAAGTAACAGGGAGCTGAACTGTGTTTGCTTCTGAAATAGCACCCTGTCATTCACGGCAATATTTTTTTTTTAATTAAACGTTGCCACAATGCCCCTCACTGGTCAAAGTGTATTGGAAAATTTATTCTGCTGTATATGGGTAGTCCCGACTTGTTTCACAATGCCATGAGGTTAATTGTTTAGGTAATGCATCTTTCTTACAACCATGCTGTATTTTTTTCTGCCCAGCCGCGAGGTATTTCAGTATTTGAAACCTAGTGTAGTTATCGAAACTTTTGGGATAAGGGGATCCTCAGTAAAAAAAAATAAAAATAGAATTTTGGAAATAACAGGGATTGATGGGAGAGGAAATTATTTTAACAGGGTGACATTGAGGATTATCACTGTCTTGGATTGTTCATAAACTTTGGGGAAAATATATTAAATGGCTCGATACTGTGGTCATTGAGGTAAAGGTAAGGGTTTCTCCAATCATGTCCAATTCTTAGAGGAGTGGCTCATTATTTGTTTCTTAGCTGAGGGAGCCAGCATTGTCTGAAGATGTTCCCATGGTCACATGGCCAGCATGACTATATGCCAAGGTATATGGAACAATGTTACCTTCCCATTGAAGTGGTACCTATTTATATACTTGCATTTGTGTCCTTTTGAACTGCTAAGTGAGCAGGAGCAGAGGCAACTAATGGGATCTCACCCTGTTGTGTTGTGCTAGGGGCTCGAACCTAGGATGTCAGCTTTCCAGAAGACAATAGCATTAGCACTAAGACTTATATACCATTTCACAGTGCTTTACAGTCCTCTCTAAGCGGCTTGTGGAGTCAAGATATTGCCTCCAACAATCTGGGTCTTCATTTTACTGACCACGGAAGGATGAGTCAAACTTGACCTGGTGAGAATTGAACTGCTGAACTAATGGCAGCCAGTAGCCTGCAGTACTGCTACTAACCATTGCACCCCCAGGCTCTGACAAGCTCAACATCTTTAATTGCTGAGCCATCCTACACACACACGCACAGAGTCATACACTTGATAATTTTAATTTCATGGAAGAAACTTTCAGAGTTTGTTGCAGAAAATTATATCCAGAAAGCACACACAGGCAGACTGATGCAGCAGGATTCATTAACTTCTTTATATACATATTAATACATGAAGATAAATGTACAATACCAATATAGAAGATTCTTCCAATGTAAGAGTTGCAAGCAAAACAAGGCAGGAGAGAACAGTTAGTTTCATTTCCTCTTATCTATGAGCAGGAGGAGTCTTATTGGCATGGACTGTGAAAAAAGTAAAGAGCCAATGTAAATCTAAATAAGTTAAGAAATAAAATTTGAGCATGGAGGAAGCAAAACAGTAATTAGTTCATTAGTATCTGCAGGTGGAATGAGGATGTAAACAAGGAAAAGTGTCATCATACAAAGGCCACAACTTCTATCAAACACCAGAGTTAGCTGCCTAAAATAGATACCTGCTTAATTATAATACCATTATATAATGGTTACACCTGTACCGCTGTTGTATTTTTGGATTATACTCATATTTTTTTAAACTTTTATTGTACTGACCTTGGAACATAATAAAGAAGGATTAAAGAAGAAACTCTTTCTTGAAATCATGGACCCATGAATGAAAGCTAGTTAAACACAGCTCATAACAGAAAATAAATGATGCCCATTTTCAATCTCATAGATGGATGTATTAGAACGGATATTTGTCTGACTACAAAAAAAAATGTAAAATAGTTTTCCTAGCAACATAGTGTACCTAAGTAAGTGGTTAGCCATTGTCTTCCTCTAGGGTATGTTTTGACTGCACAGTCTAATTTACAGTTTTGGGATTTCCTGATGCCCTTTAATTCTGAGCACTAATCATGTCTGAACCTGACTTACATTAGCTTTTTCAAAGATCAGCCAAGGTCAGCTAGGGATGCCCATTTGTCCCCATAAAACTGAGACCGAGCACTGGAAGAAACAGCGCATGATTTCATTACCATGGAATATGACATTCTTCAAAAGTGAATTAAAAATATTATCAATTTGCATCCAATGCATAGAAATGGGTATTTGCAACCAGAGCTCATTTCTATTGCAAAATAGATTAAATTTCTGCATAAAATGTGGAGAATGATCTAAAAACAAAATAATAAAGCCTCTGAAACCTTTAGAAACATGTTTCTTTTCTTCAAATGTTCAGAATTTGATAATGTTCTCAGACCTTGTTCTCCCATTCTATTTGAACCTACATGTAGAGGATATTCTCTGCTAGTGAACTGTGGTGTGACAAAGGATCATAGTTAACTGACAGTACAGAGGTTTAGCTCTGGAAAGCTCTAATAAGATTATCATATAAAAGATCACTTCCCTCCCCCCATCCAAAATAATTCACAATGTACAATGGATGCTCCATTATTCCACAATGTCACAAACAAATGCCCAGATTGCAATGTCACGTACAGAACAGAACAGAACAGAACAGAACAGAATAGAATAGAATAGAATAGAATAGAATAGAATAGAATAGAATAGAATAGAATAACAGACTTGGAAGGGACCTTGGAGGTCTTCTAGTCCAACCCCCTGCTTAGGCAGGAAACCCTATACCATTTCAGACAAATGGTTATCCAATCTCCTCTTAAAAGCTTCCAATGTTGGAGCATTCACAACTTCTGGAGGTTCTACTGATTAATTGTTCTAATTGTCAGAAAATTTCTTCTTAGTTCTAGGTTGTGTCTCTCCTTGATTACTGTAGTTTCCACCCATTGCTTCTTATCCTGCCCTCAGGTGCTTTGGAGAACAGCTTGATTCCCTCTTCTTTGGGGCAGCCGCACAAAGAAATCATACGGAGTTTTATAATGAGATATGTTTCCAGTTCTTTCAGATCTAGGAAGGATTGAGTATATGTTTTTGTTTACCTTGCAGGTATTTCTGAAAAGTGACCGTGTCGCCAGAATGGTTCAGAGTGGTGGTTTCTCAGCTAATGATTCCCGAGAAGTCTTCAAGAAGCATATCGAAAAGAGGGTCCGTAGCCTGCCTGAGATTGATGGTCTCAGTAAGGAGACTGTCCTGAGTTCCTGGATGGCAAAATTTGATGCGATATATCGAGGGGAAGAAGATCCACGCAAAGCTCAAGCCAGAATGACAGCAAGTGCTGCTTCGGAGCTGATTCTCAGCAAGGAGCAGCTGTATGAGATGTTCCAGAACATCTTGGGAATCAAGAAATTTGAGCATCAGCTTCTATACAATGCATGTCAGGTAAGTTCTCCTTGTTGTTCAGGAAACCATCTATTGCCAAATTGTAGACACAATAGAACATCTGATTTGGTGTTAGTCTGAATCATATGGTAAGAAGGAGATTTGACTCTTGCTATTCCCTTTTTCTGTTATGAGGAACACAGGAAGGTGTGCTTGATATGAAGGATGTGGTGACATCTTCCCTTTGGGTATAGGATGGCAAGTTTTTTTTTTAATTCAAAAGACTAAGCAGACTTTGGTTGAAGCATGAGTGATTCTGCCAGACTCTACAGAATGGGATAAAGTAAGATGGTTGTGTTCTGATTTGGATCTTATTGTATGAAGTTTTTGAACAATGTCCAGAGCAGGGGTCTCCAACCTTGGTAACTTTAAGACTTGTGTCTGGGATTCTGGGATTTGAATTCTGGGAGTTGAAGTCCACAAGTCTTAAAGTTGCCAAGGTTGGAGACCCCTGGTCCAGAGTATTGTCAATCTTATTGACAATATCTTCCAATATTCATGGAAGAACAATCCTTGGAGTTTAGCTTTTGGAGTCAGTCTGCTCACATAAAGCCAGGCATAATGACATAGGCAGATGGAAGACACTGTAACTTGGTTGGGTTGAAAACATGGACAATTTGCCTCTTGCCTTTTAACAAGTGAAATAGAAATGTTGGTACTGTTCCATATGTATTTTATAATTAGCAAGAAAAGAGAAAGAATGCTCCTGAAGAATACAACTTGCATCTGTTGATTGTCCAGTTTTCTACCCTACGTATGTATGGGTGTGTTAAGTATGCAGAATATTGTCCAGAGGTGTTTTTTCAAGAGGCAGCTGGACTTTCTGGTTTTTCTTTGGATTTATTTTGTTTTTACTGTCTCCAGACCATTACGTTATCTGATGTTGGGTTTTGAGACATATGCGATATTTTTTAGTAAATTCTTTTCTGTTGCTGGAAGGAGGGTTTTCCAGATGTACAAATATTGAGAATGAATGAATGAACGAACGAATGAATGAATGAATGAATGAATGAATGAATGAATGAATGAATGAATGATGTATGAATGAATATTCTGGAGATGATGCACTTAATGCTTGAACCTTTGCAGCCAAGTTTGAAATCAGCTGGCTCATCCTAAACTAGAAGCGTATAGTTTAGGATGATAGTTACAGATTAATAATACTGATGTGTTCATTTTGTATATCTCAGTCTTTTCCTGAATGACGACATGAGTTTGACATCCCTGCTTTACAGGATCTATTTTGTACATCACCTGGGTCTAGAACTATGCTCATAATCATTCGCACAGAATGGTTATGCCATTCTGGTTATACTCTAAGCTTTTCTTATTTCACCAGTATAACATGAGGAGTGGATGGAGAGAGAGAGAGATGTGTGTGAAGATGCAGGGGGTTGGACTCCAGGTGTCAGCAACCTGCGGCTCTGGAGCCACATGTGGCTCTTTCACCCCTCTGCTGTGTCTCCCTGTCACTCAAAATATGCATCACAACCGGCAATGTGTGACACCTGCTGGAACGCAATTTATTGAGCTTTTCAACCCCTGGTAGGCCAACCATGGATAAATCCAAGAAAAGAAAAGTTTCAGAAGAAAACAGAACATTTAATGTAACTACATATGTGAGTTTTGTGGCCACTCAAGAAATAGTCAGGCGTGGGAAGGGTTTTGTGGCTCTTGGTGATTTCTTTTCTGTGGGAAATGGGTCCAAATGGCTCTTTGAGTGTTTAAGATTGCAGACCCCTGGACTAGAAGACCTCCAATGTCCCTTCCCATTTTGTAATTCATTCATTCATTCTCCCTCCCTCCCTCCCTCCCCCTCCCTCTCTCTTTGAAAAACAGTAGGAACCCAGAAATGCTGGACAATGTAGACTAAATCAGAATTAGCAAAAGATGCAGATCTATTTTCTGCTTAACCTTTATCTGAAGAGTTCTTGAGAACTCTTCAGAATGAATGGTTTTTATTGTGGACAATGTGGCGTTTGACCTTTGAAGGGCTATCTGGCAAAAGAAATGAACATGCAATATAAGAAGGAAGCAATAATAACAACAACAAAAAAAACAAGTCAAATTCTTTTTGATTTGTTTTTTTTTTTCATTCCATTATGACAATTACTTCTTGTGCTGAGACCTTTCATCCACTTCCATAAGCTAATACCTTGATTTCTCTGTCTTTAGCCATTCCATGTTCATTATTTTTATAGGAACTGATTGTTCTGTCATTATGTCTTTTATAGCTCTGCTGTTGCTATCACAGTGTTACTGCTCGAATTACTTCCGTAGCACACACAGTTTCCGATTGACATTTCGTGGAAAATTTGATCCACAAACTGTCTTGGGATAAATAGTGATAACAGGTTAGGGTCTATGGCATCAGTTGAAGCAGAACCTTTTCTATCACTTTTGCAATTAAATTCAGAACAGTTTTAAAATATGACAACCTCTAAGTCATCCTTGACTCCTGACAAGTACATGGATGCAACCACATTTTCTAAACAGTATGGAAAGAAGTGATGCAACAACAATTAATCAGTGGAATGGCTTGCTATCTGAAGTTGTGGGTCTTCCATCACTGGAGATTTTAAATAAGAGACTAGACAACCATTTGTCTGAAATGGTATAGGGTCTCTTGCCTGAGCAAGTTGGACTAGTTAATAACTTAGTGGTCCATCCTAGGAAAAAAATCCAAGAAATGAAAAGACAAATAAGAAATGTATTTATTGATATTCCGTTTTTATTGTTTTTACAAATAACTCAAGGTGGTGAACATATCCAACATAACTTCCTCCCCCAGAAATTTCTAATTTTCAAAACAGATGTTTCCTATTCATTTTAATTCCTGTTAATTTCTCTCCATTTCTATCTTTTCAGATCCTCCTATTTTATTGTATGTCAAACTAGGATTTAAAAAAAAGTCTACATAAATACTTGTATCCATTTCATGTTCATTTTTCCTAACAAATGTCATATTTGTATGGATTTGCAGATATATAAAAAAGTGAACAAACAGGAGCTACATTCTAAAAAAACTGAGTAGGGTCACAAGAAAGCAAGATTTGATTTAGTATTGGTATTAATTTACTTTCATTACTTACATGAACAATTGCTCCCCATGTGTTTTTCCTCCCATCACATTAAAAACTAATTCAATTAGCTTTTACAAGGCTCAAGAGGCTGAATGCACCACTGCTTCCTCTAGGGTAGACAACGTCCTTAAGGTAACATCAGCGAAGAGTTTTGTTTATCAGGAGAATGGAGTATTTACATAGTGAACACTTTAGTTTTGTGACTTGAACAATGGGGATGAGAAACATTTACTGTCTCCCTTTGAATTGGAATAGATTAAATAAAATAGTATATAGTAACCAGATATAGCTCAGGGGTCCAGGAGAAGGGCCTTCTCTGCTGTGGCTCCTGCTCTTTGAAACATCTTACCCCCTGAGGTGAGATTGGGTCCCACCCTCTTGTCCTTCCATAGGAGCCTGAAGACCTGCCAGATGTCTTGGTGCACTAACAGGGAAACATCATATCGGAGGTGGTTGTTGAATTAAGAGGCAATCCCACCTCCCTTCCCACACAGCTTGTTCCCTCCTCCCTATCTTTTAACTATATGTTATCTTGATTGGGATCTTATTTTTATTCTTTCAAATGTTTTTTATTTTTTTAGGATTTTAATTTTTTAATGTTGGAAGTTGCCAAGAGTTGTTTGTTACCAGATGGGCAGCAAATAAATTCAATAAATGATAGATAGATAGATAGATAGATAGATAGATAGATAGATAGATAGATAGATAGATAGATAGATAGATAGATAGATAGATGGATAGATGGATAGATGGATAGATGGATAGATGGATAGATGGATAGATAGATAGATATATGAGACATTTAATGTATTGGTAGTATCTTCACCTGGAAAAAAAAACCACACCAACAATCTGGTGTTTTGCTGAAAATTGCTCAATCTATAAGACAAAACATCAGCAGTAGCTGTTCCATGTAATTGTTTCTGGAGAGTTATTATAACATTAGTGGTTTGTGAGAATGAAGTTTTCAATGAGCGGACATATCATTGGCATTAATTGCTGTTTTCTTTCTTGCTGTTGTAATGTGGAGATAAGTAAAATTTCCTAGCTGTGGGTACAATCATGCCATCTCACGGTGGAGCCATTTCATTTTTTTTTAAATGATTGAAAACTCATGAATAATTTGGCAATCTCATCTTCCTGTAAGATCTGATTGCTGAGCACAGTACAGCAATGGTACGAAAATCCAAATATAATTTTCAGAGTCTGTACGGAAATGTGATAATGAAGTGACAAGTTAGAAAACAAAATGATCTTATCTTGTGTATAAATGAATTTATAAGCTAGATGTTTCTCATTAAACACACATTTAGAAACAAAAAAGCACTTCACCTTCGATGCAGCTTCTTCGCTCAGTTGTTTTAAAAATCTCTCTATCTTTACTTCCACAAAAGGACAAAGTTTAGAATCATTTATATCATGGGTTTCAAACTCACTGCGTCACATTGCCATCACATGATGTTTCGTGATGTTTTCCCAGTCGCGGAGCTGGGGGGCGCGTAGTCTGTGCTTGACGCATCCAGCCTGCAGGCCGCCAGTTTAACACCCCTGGCTTATATGAAACAAATTTCTTTTTTACATAATATTTATTTTCCGGAAAAAATGTGTAGTTGATAGTTAACAAATAGTCAGTAAAGGAATCCAAAATTTGATTTTACTTATGTTTTTCTTTCTTTATTTTATTGCATTTATTAATTTTTAATACCACCCATTTCCCCTACAAGATGGCATAAAAAATTAATAAATACAATAAAATAAGGACACGGTAGCCCATTCTGATAGAGTAAGATGTTCCAAAATGTAACATCTGCAATGCTCATTTCAAAGCTGGAGTGAGATGCCCTGCCTGGTTTTATTTATGTTCCTTTATTGCTCATTAAACCAGCAAACCAGCAATTAATTAGGAATTTGCTAGAAGTACATATTTCAGTGAGAATGCAAATGCTTAACGCAAGGATTACTTTGCTATTTTTAATATGTGTATGAGAAGGGTGATAATTAACAAAGACTCTCTGGAGAAAAGGCATTTTATATAAGACAAGTTTTGGAATAAAGTAAGATAGAGTCGGTAGCAGAAGGGTTTAATGCAGGGGTGTCCAAACTTGGCAACTTTAAGACTTGTGGACTTCAACTCCCAGAATTCCTCAGCCACCGTTGCTGTCTTAAAGTCTTAAAGTTGCCAAGTTTGGACACCCCTAGTTTAATGCTTTCATAAGGTTTTGGGTCTATTTCTGTGGTGAGAGAAAAAGAAAGAAAAGAGGTCACTGCCTGCGAAGACTAAAATGATAATACTCAAGAAAACTAACAATTGTGGTAACAGTTTGCTGTGATCAATGCTGGTCCTAGACCTTTTCTCCTCCCTCATTAGATCTCTCAGCAGATTTATTTCCATTTTCTTCAGTTCATTTCCTGTGTGGCTTCCTGGAGCTACTGACTATTTTTAGAAATCAAGGGCTTATAGAGCTATGCCAGCTGGGCCCTGAGTAAGGTTGCCTTTCTTTACACAAGTGCACAGTTTTCTACCAGCAAGGCAGCTGAACGGAAAGAAAGAAATGAATGGAAATTCTTCCCATGAAGCACCAATAGGCAACCTTATCATTGCCATTGTTGGAGATGACCTCTGAAAGTGTTGATTGGGACAGAAGCAAGTCCTAGAGAGGACCAGACTGAAAATGGGGTGAAGATAGTTCTCTCTCATTCTAAGCCATGTTTTCTCCCTCTAATATCCCACACACACATGCACCCACACACACACACACACACACCTCTCTCTTTTTACCCTGAAATTATGTTTTCACCCCCTTAAATGTTAATGTAGACAGTTCTGAGGAAAGGCCTGCATTACAGCTTTGGAAATTCAGCTCCAAGCTTCTTGGAAATCAGCACTGGCTGTAGTTTTACTTCCTTTCCATTATACTCAAGGAAAGCTCAGTTGCTGGAGATGGGTCACCCACTTTTTTTTTCAATTTTCTAAATGTTAATTTGTCTTGAAAGGTCCAGATCTGTTTCTCCCCACTATTTTTGGTGCCCTCCTGGAACTTTTAGATGGTCAAAGCTGACTTTTGATCCATCTTGACTCTGAGTAGTAGATGCTGTGTTTGTTCCTCTCTCTACTGTTTGCTTTAGAAGATAGAATAAGGGACCTTGGAGATAAGGGATCTTGGAGACCCTATACGATTTCAGAAACATAATTTGTCATTGGGGTCATCACAGGATGTGTATTAACGTTCCAACTGATGAACCCAACCAAGCAGCCACGATCAAGATGATCCAATCTTTTAATGCAAAACTTTATTGAGTACATCATTTTGGCACTGGTTAAGGCAAAACCAGTTCTAGCTAATTCCCATGCAATCCCATATAATTAAAGTATAGAATTCTCCCTCCCCTTATTAGTCAGGTCACATTGTCCAATTGAATGTCAATTGTATTGTTATGAGAATGTGTCTCTGAGGTTTTCAACCACCTGCTGAAGTGTTCTTGACTCTCACAGTTTGTCTTCTTGATGTCTGGAGCCTAAATTCCCTTTTCCCCTCCCTTCCCCCTAGTTCGTTGGCAAGCTGAGAAGCAGTAATAGTTGCAACAGTATAAGCACACTTCAAAATTTGACATTGTGGTTAAAAAGGTCCAGTGACAGCAGTGCAATCAAAGTGCGGCATATATGAAAACCACAACAATACAAGAGCACACAATAGATTCAAACTTAAGGTAAACCGCTCCAAACTCGATTGCAGAAAATACGACTTCAGCAACAGAGTGGTCAATGGCTGGAATACGCTACCTGACTCTGTGATTTCTTCCCCAAACCCTTACAACTTTAACCTCAGACTGTCTACTGTTGACCTCACCCCATTTCTAAGAGGTCTGTAAGGGGCGTGCATAAGCGTACCAACGTGCCTACCATCCCTATCCTAATGTTACCTTTTATTTATATCCATTTCATGTATTCATGATCATGTTTATACTTATATCTGTTATACATGCTTGACAAATAAAATAAATAAATAATAATAATAAATAAATGAAAACAGATGTAGCTTCATTTGCACCATTGCAATTTGAAGCTTAGTCGACATACTTTCAACTGGAAGACTGTGGCATCTTGTCTCTTCTATAGTTGGAAATGTGTTTTTGAAAACAAAAGAGTAAATTGCCTAATATTTTGCTCCTTTTTAAGGCATTGGGAAAGAAGGAACAAAAGTGGCATTACACAGGGGCGGGAGATAAAAATTATCAATTCATAGAATTCATAGAGTTGAGAATGTGTTTTTGAAGAAAAGAGCAAATGGCCTAATACCATATTTGTTTCCTTTAAGACTTTAGGAAGGAACAAAAGAATTAATGGGGGCAAAAAGGCATTACACAGTGACAAAAGACAAAAATGATTAATTCATATCTTTTTAAAGAAGATATTACTGTATTGTAGTAATGTCACCGAAAGCCAGTTTGGTCTAGTGGTTAAGGCACCAGGCTAGAAAGTGGGAGATCATGAGTTCAAGTCCCACTTTAGCCATGAAAGCCAGCTTGGATGACTTTGGGCCAGTCATTCTCTTTCAGTCCAGTCCTCCTCACAGGGTTGTTGTTGTAATGAGGAAAATAGGAGGAAGAAGATGTGTGTAATATGTTCACCACCTTGAGTTAATCAAATAATCAAGGTGGGATACAAATAATAAATAAATTGAATCTGTAGCACATAGTTTACATAGTCTCTTCTCAAAACCCCAAAATCTTCAACCAAAACTGTCTACTATTGACCTCATCCCATTCCTAAGAGGACTATAAGGGGCGTGCATAAGAGCACAAAAGTGCCTACTGTTCCTGTCCTATTGTTCCCTTTATTATATCAAATTAATATAGCTAATGCATATTCTTTACTTATATATATATATATTTTCTTCATGATATGTTTTTTTTTTTACTTATGACAATGTTTGTGTATACTGTTGTGACAAAATTAAAAAAAAAGTTTACTACCAGCATTCATTGCTAGGAAAGGAAAGCAAGATAGGAAGTTTGGATAGAGGAGTCTACAAATCATGTGTTGATTCATTTGAGGGGAATGTAACAAATCTAATTCTCACTTATGCTGGGCATGGAATGTTTCAAGGAATAGATGAATCTTCACATTTTTGTACAGTATATTAGGAACAGGGCTTTGGAGTACCTCCCATGGATCAGAAGGTAGCAGAAACAATATTAGCAATCTGCGTCAGGATGAGCAGATGAGAATCAAATGGTCAGAAGGAGAACGTTGGCATTGAAATAGTCATGATATAAATTGGTCCTCATCCCAGTCCACTTCTGACTTTCTTGTTTAAAAATGGGGGGCTAGGGGTATTAAAAATGGGGGAAAAAGCACATATAAAACAAGGGAAGCTGTTTGTGCTATAAGTCTCTGAGGTAAACAGCTTGGAATGTGGAAAAACCCTGGTGCAGATTTTCAAATTCAGCCTGACTATCCCACTGATTCCTCAAATTAGAGAGTTTTAGCTGGAGTGAAGGGTTGCAGTGCTGCTTTTAGACATCTTACAGGTTATGTTACAACTTAACGCATCTTGTTGAACACAATAGATACGATGATGCCCAGGCAATTTGATTGGAGGTTCAATTCATACTTCTGTTGCATTAAAAATTTAGATCATTAAACAAGATTCAATCATTAGACTGTTGTTTACTGCTTGATATTTTTTGTCTGATGTTAATTTTAGTGTTAATTCGTGCTTATTTAAGTATTGATTGCTGGCAATGAGGTCTTATAGTCTTTTTCTATCTTTTTTAGCCTTTTCATTGTCTCTTTTGAATGGTGTGTAAATATGAGGTCTCTATGTGCTTGTTGATGGCTGATTTGTCTGAATGCCAAGTTTCCAGGAATTATCTAGTATTTTTGAATTAAACTCAGACTAGCAAACTCAGACAGTTTCCCATCTGAAACTATGGTTAAGTCTGTTCATGTGCCGTGAAATTAAGCAGTTTTCATTGTGTCTTCTGACTGCTACTTTGGATTTAAAGTAACTCCCTAATCTTTATTGTCAGCCTGTATTGGGTATCCTTGAAGAGGCTTTCCGGTTCTCTAACCTCAGAAAAAGATGGTAGCAAATTTGGGAAGGAAGTAATCCTGGACTTATAACCACAATTGAGCCCAAAATTTATGTTGCTAAGCAAGGCAGCTGTTAAGTAAGTTTTGCTCCATTTTACATCCTTTTTTGCCACAGTTGTTAAGTGAATCATGTGGTCATTAAGTGAATCTGGCTTCCTCCATTGACTTTATATGTTGGAAGCTGGTTGGGAAGGTTACAAATGGTGATCATAAATACATGCCAGTTGCTAAGCTCCTAATTTTGATGGCATGACCATGGGGATGCTGCAACAGTTGTAAGTGTGAAAACAGTCATACGTTATTTTTTTCAGTGGCATTGTAATTTCGAATGGTCATTAAATGAATGGCTGTAACTCAAGGACTTCGTGCAATCAGAGCCTGAGAAGCTGAAATTCAAATAATTCATGGCTCCTCTTACTATCTCAGGGACCATAGGTTTGCAACTATTGATCCTCTCAATACACAGTATTTTTTTAAGCCTTACTCCATTTTGGTTTTTTAGCTGTCTTCTTTTTCCACGTTGGCCGAGCTTTCCTACCTAAATCAAAATAGTATTTCAGAGCAGAGAACCTCAAATCACCCAAACAAGTTTTGTTTCCCACTCCTTGCAGGGCAGATTCCACGACCACAATCATCAATCCTTACTGTGTAGGAGAAACAATGATTCTAAAGAATTAATGGCCTAGCCAAGGGATTTTGTTGCCTGAGGAAGAGCAGCTAATGGGGTCATCCATCTAGTCACATTCATATACACACTGTACCTAAACTAAGACAGGCCATTTTGGCATCCAAGCTAGAAGATCCGACAACATCTTTCCATCTGTGTCAGTAAAAAAACAATAATAACAAATATAAAACAATTTGTTGTCATTTTGTGACTCCCTAAACATTATGCCTGAGGCAACCACCTAACTCTGCCTAACAGGTAGGCCACCTCTGGTGTTACTTTTTCTTTAGAAAATAGGAATCAAAAAAATCCAGAGTAAAACATTGTGAAGCTAGAGCAGTGGTGACAGAATTAATGATTATTCTGATGCTGGAGCTTTTGACACAATGTGGTATTTTCCTCACACTTTCTAATTCCTCTTCCAGTTCCATGACACCTTTGCTTGAAGTAGAGGAAATAACCCACGCAATAAAGGAAGGAAGGAAGAGAATGGAAGGCTGAAGCCATTCAATATTAAAATATGCATAGAAAGGCTTGTTTGCAAATAGGGAAGCACTCATTCCTCCAGCATCTGGAATTTGAATATTTGCATTAACACCAAGCACTTCACAGAACTAAAATTTATAAAGTAAGGAAGATGATAATTTTAAAGATGATAGATAGATAGATAGATAGATAGATAGATAGATAGATAGACAGACAGACAGACAGACAGACAGACAGACAGACAGACAGACAGACAGACAGACAGATATTAGAGATGACAGATAGATTGGGTCAAGTCACGTTTTTCAAAATAAATGCAACCGGAGGAAGGAATCAGAAGAGGTTGGCTAGAAGTGGGGGTGCAGTTCTATGGAAAGAGACAAATAAAATCAAAATGAAAGCTGTGAAGAACCCACTAGACAAAGCTCTACTGAACCAGCATGAACAGCAAAGCACAGAATGACAATCCATTACTCTAAGCAAGTGCTGAAACGATGCAACATCTAGCATTAAATAATGCTAAGCCTTCCACAAAAGCATTTTTATAATTTATTATGAACACATGGAAAACACAACAGTATAAAACAGCTTGGAATAGTTTATGAATCAATGGAAAGATTTCATCAAAATATATCTCGCACTTGAGAATGGAGGGAATTCTGAAGTCGCTTGATGTAAATACTCTGGAATCATCTAATTTTCATCATCTCATTTTATTTCTACAAGATTTATTCCTGCCAGTGTTAAGAAAACTGTGTACTTTTCCTTGTCTATCGCTCTGAAAGTCGACATAGTTTTTGGTACAGAGCTGTGAGCACAGCTAATCTGTCCATCGCTCTCAGTTAGATAAGCATTCCTTCCATTTTCATTTTTTCCCCTCAAATGATTCTGCAGTTGTCTAAGATTTGAAATTTAGTATAATTGGGTTTGAGATTTTGCAGTAAAGTGACAAGGCTCTTTTTTTAGCATCTGTAATTAGAACGTTCAGACTCTAGGTGTTAAGATAATAGTAATATGGTCATAGTAATATGATCTTAATAATAAAAAAATATGATCTTAAGTAATAAGATCATAGACTGGACTAGAAGACTTCCAAGGTCCTTTCAGCTCTATTCTGATTGATTGATTGAGATTAAGTATCTACATCATTAATGGTGGTGAGGTTTTTATTGTTTCCAAATGTACATTGACAAATGCTTAAGCACGTCCAGGGTTTTGTCATCAAGAGTTTAAGGATTACAACAGATGTGTCACTAGAGGTGGTTGTTGTTTTAACAATTCAGTTATGGCCGATTTTTGGTGACTTTATAAGCAAGTGCTCCCCATGCTAGAGATTACCTTGTGAAAAATCCATAGAACCAATTTCTTTCCCCTTTTATTTTATTTATTTTTATTCGTCAAACAAAAATGACAAATTCAAACAAAGAAAATAAGAAAATCAAAATGGGACAGGGATAATAGCCACACCTGTGCATTTACACATGGCCACGTAGGGACCCCTTAAATACGGAGTGGGTCCACAGACGTTAAGTAAGAATTAAAACTGTGAAAGTTAATGGCTGAGACAACTGAATCAGGTAAGATATTCTAGGCTTTGACAATTCTTTTACAAAAATCGAATTTTTTTGCAATTGTGTTTAGAGCCGTTTACATTAAGTGTAAAGCAGTTGTTCGCACACTTTACATTACGATTAAAGCTTTTAAAAAAGTCATTTATAGTTAAAGCATTACTATGCTTTAACTATGCTAGAACTTGGTATGCCTAGTTTGATGAAAAGAAGGACTAGGGGAGACATGATAGCAGTGTTCCAATATCTCAGGGGTTGCCACAAAGAAGAGGGAGTCAAACTATTCTCCAAAGCACCCGAGGGTAGAACAAGAAGCAATGGGTGGAAACTGATCAAGGAAAGAAGCAACTTAGAACTAAGGAGAAATTTCCTGACAGTTAGAACAATTAATCAGTGGAACAACTTGCCTCCAGAAGTTGTAAATGCTCCAGCACTGGAAGTTTTTAAGAGATTGGGTAACCATTTGTCTGAAATGGTATAGAACTACCTACCTAAGCAGGGGGTTGGACTAGAAGACCTTCAAGGTCCCTTCCAACTCCGTTATTCTATTATATTCTAAATTATGTACAATTTTGTATTCAATATCTAAGTCTGACTGCAAGTGTCACAGTTCTAAACTATCCAAGCCGAGAATTTCAAGCCTATTAGCATCAGGCATTCTATTGTGGACAGAAGAATGCAAGACTTTTCTTTTAAAGTACTCCTGAACTCGCTCAATTGTATTAATATCCTATATGGAGTAAGGATTCCAGACAGAATCCGAATTCCAGATTTCCTTCCATTCTGCCTTACTTGTAGGTTTAGTGAAAAACATGCTGTATCATTATTGAGGTTTGTTTGTTTGTTTTGTTTTGTTTACATTTATACCCCGCCCTTCTCCGAAGACTCAGGGCGGCTTACAGTGTATAAGGCAATAGTCTCATTCTATTTGTATATTTTTACAAAGTCAACTTATTGCCCCCCCAACAATCTGGGTCCTCATTTTACCTACCTTATAAAGGATGGAAGGCTGAGTCAACCTTGGGCCGGGCTCGAACCTGCAGTAATTGCAGGCTACTGTGTTCTTAATAACAGGCTTTACCAGCGTGAGCTAAACCGGCCCTTCAGATAAGATGTAAGATGTAAGGTGCACTTACATCTGAAGCAAAACTGCAAACAGATGAGATGCAACAGCAAACTGCATTGTTAATGGTTATATCTTGTTGCACAGTGAGAGCCACAAATAGAATTTAGATTTCTGGACCTTCCTAATGCTGCCCTTACAAACTATTCAAAACATTAGATGTTTTCATTGATTTCTAAATGTAAAAGAGAAAGAACGGACGCTCATTTTTTAATTTCATGTTGGGTTATTCTCTGTGCTTTCCTAATCAACATCATGAATGGAAGCTGCTTAAATGTAATGAGAATATAGGTAGCCCAAAAGTTACAACAATTTATTTAGTGACCATTCAAAGTTACAAAGCCACTGAAAAAAGTGACATATGACCATTTTTCACACCTAGGACCATTGCCGGGTCCCCATGGTCATGTGATCAAACTTCAGATGCCTGACAATTGGTTCATATTTATGACAGTTGCAATCAGTGGTGGGATTCAAAAAAAATTTACTACTGGTTCTGTGGGCTTGGCTTGGCTTGGCTTGGCTTGGCTTGGCTTGGCTTGGCTTGGCTTGGCTTGGCTTGGCCTGGCCTGGCCTGGCCTGGCTTGGCGGGCGTGGCTTGGCGGGCATGGCAGGGGAAGGATACTGTAAAATCTCCATTCCCACCTCACTCCAAGGGAAGGATACTATAAAATCCTCATTTCCTCCCGATCAGCTGGGACTCAGGAGGCAGAGAATAGATGGGGGCAGAGCCAGTTAGAGGTGGTATTTACCGGTTCTCCAAACTACTCCAAATTTCCGCTACCAGTTCTCCAGAACTGGTCAGAACCTGCTGAAACCCACCTCTGGTTACAATGTCCCGGAATCAAGTGATCCCGTTTTGCAACCTTCTGACCAGCAAAATGGATTCATTTAACAACTCTGTTATTAACTTAACTGCAGTGGTTCATTTAACAACTGTGGCAAGAAAGGTCGTTAAATGGGGCAAACCTCATTTAATAAAAAGTTTCACTTAGCAACATAAATTTTGGGCTCAATTGTGGTCTTAAAGCAAGGACTGCCTGTATCTGGTTATGTGGATTTCAATTTCCCAAGTCTGTGTCGCCTGAAAATGTTTCAGTATGTAAGTCGCTTTATCGGTCAGATGGGCGGCATATAAATTTAATTGGATAGATATTATGTTGAAGGTTTGTTTATTTATTTACATTTATATGCCTCCATTTCACTGATTAAGGTGACATTCTGAAACATTTTCACGTGTGTGCATTTTGTATAGAGTTTGGTATTATTTCTTTCTCCTTACTGTATTCCTATCACTGGAAAGGAACTTTTTTGCAATGCTTTTCCTTCTAGGTTCTGTCAAGAGAAAGTGCAATAAGTAGACGTCTAGATACAACATGTTCAGAACTTCAAGTGTCAGATGTGACATTTGGAAAATCAAAATAACCATTGCAGTGAGATGAAGAGCCAGAAGAGAAGCTTACGTGCTTTAAAACCTTCAACATACATTTTCATGCTAGTAAAAGTCACAGCAGATGGTAGTCCTTGGCCAACATAACCTGGAACAGAAGCTCACAGTGATGGCCCTGGGTTGTGCTTGCATGGGACACTATGAGGGAATACCAAATTTGATGCCTGCTCAGGGAAGTAAAAATTAAACCCAGAAAATGACAAAGTATTTATCTTCTCCAACCAGAAAAACCACATGGATGTCATCAAGAGTTAAACTTGACTTGAAAGAGGCTTTAGTAAAATAATAGAGGCTTAGAAATGCAGCCATTTAATTGCGTTATTGAAGAAACATGTTCCATCCACATCAACAGATGACAGACAGTGCAGTTAGTGAAAACAGAGTTATCCATAATTGATTCGGAGAATCAAGTGAACAAGAACAAGAAAAGCATTAGAAGTGACAAGATAGGAAATATCCCTTCAGTAGAATTAGTGGATTATTTTTCCTCTTATAAATAGAAAGTTAGAAACATTTCTTTAGTTTAAAATGAAACGAGTTTCAGATGCAATCCATCTGCTTTGGGACCATAATTATGAATTCTGAAATGGATGGATGGATGGATGGATGGATGGATGGATGGATGGATGGATAGATAGATAGATAGATCTAGAAACTGACTTCATACTATCCTATAGCTGTTGAGATTATAGATAGGTAGATAGATAGATTATAGGTAAATAGATAGGTGGGAAGTAAGTACCTATCTATCTACCTATCTATAATCTCAACAACTATAGGATAGCATGAAGCTATCTGTCTGCCTGCCTGCCTGCCTGCCTGCCTATCTACCTACCTATCTATCTATCTATCTATCTATCTATCTATCTATCTATCTATCTATCTATCTATCTATCTATCTATCTATCTATCTATCATCTATAATTTTGACAGCTATAGGATAGTATGAAGCCAGTTTTCTTCCCAATTATTTTATATTAATAAAGAACTCTTGATTTAAAAAAAAAGATTTGGTTCTGGGATCATCTGAATTTTGAGCAGCAGAGTTTCTTAAGCCAAGAAAGATTATTTCTATGTGAAAGTACTGTATGCGTGCAGTGATTCCACAACAGATAAGACCATGTGCTCATCCCTGGCTGTGAAGAAAAGCCATTTAAGTACAATCACTAGCTTTAGTGGTAGTGAGATAACTTTGTTCTTTGCCTGCCATGCTTTCTTTCAACTTAGCTCCAACTTCCTCAGCATTCCTGATCTTTTGTGGACACGCAGTTTATACATGCTAGAATCTATGCTTGTCTTATTCTCCTATAAGCACTATCTTCCATTTTACTACTGAGAAGACAGAGCTCATCTGCCTCACAGCCATGCACTCAGCTAGTAGATTTTCATGAAATTAGAAATTTTAACTCCTGTGGTTACTGAATAGAAACACTTTTAAGATCCATAATTTGTTTTTGATTTTTTGATTTTGTGTGTGTGTGTGTGTCTTTCATCCTGCCACAGCTATTTTTACACATTCCACAAAATACAGATTACAGTTAAGGGTGATATGCTCATTATTTGGGGTAAAAACAAATGCCTATGAGTAATAGAATTCCTCCAGATGGGCTTTTTCTACTTTGACATCAAAGCATGTGCAAAAAAAAAGATGGCTCAGGAAATCATATTAATTATACAGTAATGAACGGGTGGAATTGACTTTCCCACGAATGGTAAGAAATAATCAGCTGGCAGTGCAACATGCTGAGAAAAAGGGAAGGGCAATCATTGGCTCTCCCAATTAATGGGAGGTATATCTAAGGCTTTTGTGCAGGTGCTGATTGGTGCCTGTTGACTCATCCTGGCAGCTGCATTGGGTCTCATTAATTCTACCCTGATTATAAAAACGTAGGAAGGTCTTATTGTTCTCTTTATGTCTTAGACAATGTTGTCCAGAGAAGAAATTACATGGAAAGTTTCAAAGAGAAAGACCATGAGAAAATTGAGCATTTCTGTGTCCATGCCTCAACTTTTTTCTTTCTTTTTTTATTTGCATTTATATCCCGCCCTTCTCCGAAGACTCAGGGCGGCTTACACCATGTCAAGCAATAGTCTTCATCCATTTGTATATTATATACAATGTCAATTTATTGCCCCCAACAATCTGGATCCTCATTTTACCTACCTTATAAAGGATGGAAGGCTGAGTCAACCTTGGGCCTGGTGGGACTTGAACCTGCAGTAATTGCAAGCAACTGCTGTTAATAACAGACTGTCTTAGCAGTCTGTGCTACCAGAGGCCCCTTGAAAGCAAAGCGCTTTCCAAAAACTCATCCTAGTGGTAAATTTTAATTCAAGAATATAATATATTTGATTTGTGCTTGGCTTACTCCATTGATGTTTATTTCAGTTTCACAATTGGATCTAAGGGATTTAAAAATAGAGACCTGGAATTATTTTAAAGGTTGTTTTTTTAAAAAAAATAGCAGTGTACCTTAATATAATGCCATAGAAATGAGCTGCTGCCTTTTTTGAGCCGATTTACATGTACTGATTTATGCAAAGCTAAAATTATTGATATGGTTGAAGGGTGGGGGGAGGGGTTTAAAAGACAGAAGAAGAAATTAAAGTAGGCCAGTAAAGGCTTTTTATGGCAGAAAAGGAGCAAAAGAGATAAAATATCTTTTAGTCCTAAAGCCCCCCCCCCAGTCCATGGAGCTTAATCAATCCAAATAGATATAAATAACTTTGTCTCAAGGCACTCAACAGTCCACTTGTTAAAGAGTTGAAATCACTAATTGATGCCTCATTCACAAATTGTTAAAAAAAAAGATGCATTTAATCAAAGGTGACCACTTCAAGTGACATCTTCCCTATTCATCCACTCTTTTTAATCTTTCAGTGGATGGAAGCGTGTTCCCTCTGGCACTGATGACTAATGACCAAGCACAAAATAAATGACTACAACTTCCATTCTTTTCCAAGCTCTAGATTAAAAGAATGAAGCAGTTTGATGTATCCCGCATCTCTCCTTCTTTTTGTCTCCTCATTCCACATGATCATTGATTAGAACAGAACAGAACAGAACAGAATAGAACAGCAGAGTTGGAAGGGACCTTGGAGGTCTTCTAGTCCAACCCCCTGCTTAGGCAGGAAACCATACACCATTTCAGACAAATAGTTATCCAAACTCTTCTTAAAAACTTCCAGTGTTGGAGCATTCACAACTTCTGCAGGCAACTTGTTCCACTGATTAATTGTTCTGTCAGGAAATTTCTCCTTGGTTCTAAGTTGTTTCTCTCCTTGATTAGTTTCCACTCATTGCTTCTTGTCCCGCCTTTAAGTGCTTTGGAGAATAGCTTGACTCCCTCTTCTTTGTGGCAGCCCCTGAGATAATGGAACACTGCTATCATGTCACCCCTAGTCCTTCTTTTCATCAAACTAGATGCACCCAATCCCCAAAACCATTCTCTATATGTATTAGCCCATTGATCTATCAGAATTCCATCTTCTGCAAGATGTCTCATAATACAATACCATTCATAACTGACCAGCCTAGAAGGCAGATATAGAACCCACATCTTTGTACTGGAGAGATGCTCAAGCCTCTTGTTTGGTTTGGATGATATAATAGCCCTTTTAAAACCAAGGTAGAAATTGTTCTACCAGCATGGCTAGGAACAGAGGAGACTAACATTGTTCTGCAGAATTTTAAAGTCTGGAATTTCAAGTAAGAAGGAAACTCCTGAGAAATTAAAGCACAGGAACAGATACTTTGGGTACTGATTCTAAGGAATAAGTAAATAAGTCTGGGAAGAAATTTGGATCAAACTGTTTATGTTTATTTATCTGCGTTGTGAAAGTCTATTGCATATAATTGTATGTTCTTCAGCCCCTTTATGTTTATTGCAGATTGTTCATGAGGAAATAGTTTCTCTCTCAAATTTTTAGTGGTATAATATATTGGAATCCTACTAAAGTCTCTTTAGAGCAAATCCTTTTTATTAGTAGCAAACTAATACCAGCTCATGGTCTGCCTGGAACACTGTATTTTCTTATGTAATTCACTTCTAAGGCCATTACTTTCCCTTGATTTGAACAGCTCTATATTTATCTCCTTCAACTGGGAAAGTTGAAATGTATTATTACAAGTCTTTTAATATTACATTTTATTTCTTTATTACTTCTGAGATTGACTTAAATCCCAAGGAAAGGATGAAACTGCTTGTTACTGTAACCCTTTGCAGTCAAGAAGTAAAGAAATTATTTCCCTATTATTTGATGATGATGTTATCCCTTTATTTTCCCCTTTTCATAACCAGAAAGGCAGCATTGGGTATGAAATGTCTATTTCTCATACATAATGGGCTGGAAGGGATGGACATTACAGGTACCCTGTTTCTCTGAAAATAAGACATCCCCTGATAATAAGCCCAATTGGGCTTTTCAGTGCATGTGCTAAAATAAGCCTCCCCACAAAAATAAGCCCTACCTGAAAATATTTAAATGCAGAACTGGAAATCAGGTAAGACCGCAAGAGGAGCCCCATCTTGCTCCACGCGCCCCAATATAATAGGACCTCCCCCAAAATAAGGCCAAGTGCTTATTTCTGGGCTCAAAAAAATATAAGTAATCCTTATGATTTATATTGATTGTTCCTGATTGCTTATTTGTACCCTATAATTATCAATAAGTGTTGTATCATTAAGTATTAAATTTGTACCCTATGACCATCATAAATGTTGTACCTTGATGAACGTATCTTGTCTTTTTATGTACACTGAGAGCATATGCACCAAGACAAATTCCTTGTGTGTCCAATCACACTTGGCCAATAAAAATTCTATTCTATTCTATAAGACAGGGTCTTATTTTCAGGGAAACATGGTAGTCCTTGACTTACGACCCCAATTGAGCTCAAAATTTATGGTGCTAAGTGAAACATTTGTTAAGTGAGTTTTGTCCCATTTTAGGACTTTTCTTGCCATTGTTATTAAGTGAATCATTGCAATTGTTAAATTAGTAACACGGTTACAAACTTGGTAACATGGTTGTAAAGTGAATCTGGCTTCCCAATTGACTTTGCTTGTCAGAAGGTCACAAAAGCTGATCACATTTATTTATTTATTATTTATTTTATTTGATCATATTTATATACCGCCCTATCTCCCGAAGGACTCAGGGCGGTTTACAGGCACTTAAAAACACATAAATACAATATAAAAGCAATTAAAAAACTTATTCTATAAGCCCAGTAATTAAGAATTAAAAAATATAAAAATAAAACCCAATTTAAAACCCATAAATTTAAAATTTAGCTCAGTCCTGCACAATTAAATAAGTATGTTTTAAGCCCAGGACATTGCAACCATCGTAAATATGAGCCAGTTGCTAAGCCTCTGAATTTTGATCATGAAATCAAGGGGATGCTGCAATAGTCATAAGTGTGAAAACCGGATATAAGTCACTTTTTCAGTGCCTTTGCAACTTTGAACGGTCGCTGGATGAACTGTTGTAAGTCAAGGACTACCTGTAGTGAGATACGCATATCCAAAATAAGAAGTGATAATATATATGATAGTATCATATCTTAAAATGTTGAGGATTTTAGTTTTCAGCCAGAAATAAAGAACAGAAAAACTACATATTGTGGAGCTGCAATGACTCAGTGGTTAGAGTGCAGTACTGCAGGCTTCTTCGGCTGACTGCCGGCTTCCTGCAATCTGGCAAATTGAATCTCACCAGGCTCAAGGTTGACTCAGCCTTCCATTCTTCTGAGGTGGGTAAAATGAGGACCCAAAATTGTTGAGGGAAATATGCTGACTCTCTAAACTGCTTAGAACGGGCTGTAAAAAGCACTGTGAAGCAGTATGTAAGTCTAAGTGCTACTGCTATTATTTTAAGTCAACAATGTTAAGAACAAATGAGGACCCAGATTGTTGGGGGCAATAAGTTGACTTTGTATATAAATATACAAATAGGATGAAGACTATTGCTAACATAGTGTAAGCCGCCCTGAGTCTTCGGAGAAGGGCGGGATATAAATGCAAATAAATAAAAAATAAAAAAATAAATAAAAATATTTACCAACAGATACCTGACATCTCAATCCTTCAGTTCAAGGCTAGTTTATGAGAACCTGGCATGCCACACTGACAGAAAATATACTGAACTACCACCAAGTACCAGAGGTATTATCCAAAGTCGATTTCTAGAAATGTCCTTTTTATTTCTTTTGTACATTAATAGAGGGGTTTTTTTCCCAGCTCTCTGACGCACACTGGAAAGACTTGTTAACATAGTAATTCACACAATTGCCGATCGTTAGTACAAGACATTATTATTCCCGTTTTGTAATGATGTACCTATTTCCTGTTTTATGTTATCAGCTTTTTAATGTAATATTAAAATAACTTTAATAATTCAAGGCATTAAATCTTTATAAAGAATTTTCTAGGTCTCTAATTCCGTTGGAATCTGTTTTTTAAGTTCAAAGCGTGGTTTGGCTGATTATATCTAGAATACCTGAATCCTTTGCTTCTGGAGTACTATATAGAATAACCTTGTGAGAAAATAACTGAAATTTAAATCTTAAACCCCCAAGGAGTTTATTTATCATAGCAAAGCATTAGCATCAGTAGACAGGTAAACATTTGCAGGTTTCGGTGGAGATGTTCTTTGGACATTAAAAAAAATAGATAAATGTTTCCCCTGCCCAGTCATATCTGACTCTGAGGGGGGGGTGCTCATCTCAATTTCTTAGCTGAGGAAGTCAGCATTGACCAAATACACTTTTGTGGTCATGTGGCCAGCATGACTAAACGCTGAGGCACAAGGACACTGTTATCTTCCCACTGAAAGTGGTACCTATTTATCTACTTCCTTTTACATGCTTTGAATTGATAGGTGGACAGGAGCTGGGGCAGGAATGGGAGCTCACCCTGTCATGTAGTGTGTGCGTGTCCAACTGCCAGCCTTCCAGCTGACAGTCCAGCATCTTAACCGCTAGGCCACCATGTTACCTTCCTTTGGACATGTTGTAAATTCATGCTGATTGCTAAGCATTCAAATTTTGATCATGTGACCATGGGGATGTTGCAAGAGTCCTAAAAGCCAGGACTGGTTATAAGTCACTTTTCTCAGTGCTGCTTTAACTTTGAACAGCCACTAAATGAATAGCATTAGCAATAGCACTTAGACTTATATACCGCTCCACAGTGCTTTACAGCCTTCTCTAAGCGGTTTACAGAGTCACCATATTTCCTTCAATACTTGGGCGTGCTCCTGGATGGACGGTTGTCCTTTGAAGACCATTTGACGACCGTCTCCAGGAGAGCTTTTTATCAGGTTTGCCTGATCCGCCAGTTGCGTCCCTTCCTGGACCGGGATGCCCTATGCACGGTCACTCATGCTCTCGTTACTTCTCGCTTGGACTACTGCAAAGCTCTCTACATGGGGCTCCCCTTGAAGAGCACCCGGAGACTCCAGTTAGTCCAGAATGCGGCTGCGCGGGTTATTGAGGGAGCAGTTCGAAGCTCCCATGTAACATCTATCCTGCGCAGACTGCACTGGCTACCTGTTGTCTTCCGGGTGCGCTTCAAAATATTGGTTACTACCTTTAAAGCGCTCCATGGCTTAGGACCGGGATACTTACGGGACCGTCTACTGCCGTCCTCTATCTCCCAACGACCGGTGCGTTCTCACAGAGAGGGACTCCTCAGGGTGCCGTCAGCCAAACAATGTCGACTGGCGGCCCCCAGGGGGAGGGCCTTCTCTGTGGGGGCTCCTACCCTGTGGAACGAACTTCCCCCTGGACTTCGACAACTATCTGACCTTAGGACCTTTTGCCGCGAACTTAAAACCTATTTATTCTGCCTTGCTGGACTGGCTTGATTTTTAAAAAAATTTTAATTTGATTTTATCGGTTTTAAATTTCTGTCAATTTTATAGGGCGTTATTGTATTTTAGATTTGGCCATTTGAATAAGTTTTTTAAGGTTTTTTTTTAGTATTGTATGTATTGTTTCTTTTGTATTTTATTTTGGCTGTTCACCGCCCTGAGTCCTTCGGGAGAAGGACGGTATACAAATTAAAATATTATTATTATTATTATTATTATTATTATTATTATTATTATTATTATTATTATTATTATTATTATTATTATTATTATTATTATCTGGGTCCTCATTTTACCCACCTCAGGAGGATGGAGGGCTGAGTCAACCTTGAGCCTGGTGAGATTCGAACTGCAATATTGCAGGCAGGCAGCAGGCAGCAGGAGCAGCCTGTACTGGTGCTTTTTAACAACTGCTCCTATCTTCCAACTGGCACATAATAGATACTTTTTGGCTGAAAATTAAAACCATGGCAAACCTGTCCCACTTAGTGAAAGATAATTAATTTGACTGTCAATATTTGAATTCAGTTGTAGACTCTGTATCAAAGAATAAATGAAGTTGAGAATACATCTGATGTTGCTTGTCAGATGTAATCTATATTCATATTGTATATGAATATTCCAGCTGCTATAAATTGCTCGGTTATGTTGATCCCACAGCTTTCTTCTACAAAGTACAAGGGGATACATTTAAGAGATTGAAGCAAGGGATTAAATAGTTTGAGGCTGTGTTAAGAGTTTTTTGAAACTCTTAACACAGCCTTAAGCTATTTAATACACCTTGGGATTTCTGTTTGGACAACAGTGTAAAGAGCCTAGGAATAGCAGCTTCTGCATTTTTCTAGTGAGCCTCAGAATAATGTTCAGAAATGTGACATAAATCAGATGCAGATGCAGAAACTGGAGACCAATTAAGACATTTAACTATTGAAACATCAATGATATTTTTTCCCCTTATATTACTTTTTTGACCAAAAAATTCACACATTTCAGACAGTATGGGGAGGAGGAGATATAATTTTTCTTGTCGAGTCACCCCAAAGCTTCATTAGTCCGAGACATTATTGGAATGCATTCCTGCTTTCCATTGTTCACAGTGGCTCTGCCATCTGTTGAAGTGCATATTTCACTGAAGGACAGTCCCAAATCACCTGCTCCTCCTTGTCTTGTCCTGCAGTGCACTCCAGAGCAACATATGTGATGTGCCATTATTTTGTTGCTGGTTTCCTGATTCTTATGAATAGTAATAAATGCTTTGGAGGAGGAACACAAAAGGTTATGAATTTAAGGAACACATGCTACACATTTTCCTATTACAAAACTTTGTCTTGTGGGAAGCTACATCCTTCCTAGAAGAATGAAATATTTTGAGAAACAATGTCGGCTGGCGGCCCCCAGGGGCAGGGCCTTCTCAGTGGGAGCTCCTACGCTCTGGAACGAACTTCCCCCTGGATTACGTCAAGTGCCTGATCTTCGGACCTTTCGCCATGAGCTGAAAACACACTTATTTATTCAAGAGGGACTGGCCTAATATTTTTAAATTTTTAACTGGGGTTTTATCATTTTAGGGTTTGGAATTTTAAATTTTAAATTTTTTTAATACTGGCCATTTTTTCTAATTTGCTCGGTTTTAAATTGTTGTTTTAATTGTATATTTTTTATATATTTTATCTTTTGGCTGTACACCGCCCTGAGTCCCTCGGGAGAAGGGCGGTATAAAAATTTAATAAATAAATAAAAATAAATAAATAAAATAAAAATATTTAAAAAACCCAGAATATTATATTTCCCTAAAGGAGAAACATGTTTTTAAACACAGAAAACAACCTTCAAGTCTTTCTTAATAGCCCCAGCAAGACTGGGCCAGCCTACCTGACAGCCTACAAGACAAAAGACCTTCAGCTCCAGGGTGATGAGATTAAGACATGACCCTCCAAATAAGATTATTTGGCAGCAGAGCTTACCGCATTGCACAATCTCCTAAGGACATTGCATCACCCAGAAAACTTCAACCAAACTTTACTCAGACAAACATGATCCCACATAGCCTCATGGGAGTCTGACAACAGCCAATAAAATATGCTCTGAGTGCATATGCTCTCAGTGTACATAAAAAGACAAGGTACACTCGTCGAGAATCACAAGGCACAACACCCAGTTACAGTCACATGATACAATAAGCAATCGAATCATACTAGGAAATAATCAATATCAATATAAATTGCAAGGATACAAGCAAGAAAGTTACGGTCATGCAGTCACAAGTGGGAGGAGCTGGACAACAGTACCGATGAAAAGACCAATAGCAATAGTAATGCAGCCTAATGTGAATAGTTTGACAGTGTTGAGGGAATTATTTGTTTAGCAGAGTGATGGCGTTCGGGGGAAAACCTGTTTTTTTTATCTAGTTTTCTTGGTGTGCAGTGCTCTATAGTGTTGTTTTGAGGGTAGGAGTTGAAATAATTTGTGTCCAGGATGCAAGGAGTCTGTAAATATTTTCACAATCCTCTTTTTGACTCGTGCAGTATACAGGTCTTCAATGGAAGGCAGGTTGATAGTAATCATTTTTTTCTGCAGTTCTAATTAATACAGGGTGCAAAGTAGCTGAGGAATTAAGAGCAAAATATGTGTGTTTTAAGCCTCAGAGAGCCTTACGTAGATATTCTCTGATTTTTGATTCCTTGCATCCCAAGTAAAAGTTGATCTAAAGTAGAAGGACAAAACCCCATATAGCTGGTCTCCAGGACCTCAGGAAGTTCTTCGTTTTATCTTTCAAACTTTTCAAATGGTTGAAATACTAAAACAATAATATGTAATTGTGAATTAGTTTAAAAAGACAATATGCGATGCAATTACAGCTTGACTTTACTATAGGTAGATCTTAGCTTTATCTATATTTTATTTATTTGTATCTCGCCTTCATTATTTTTTACAAATAACTCAAGGTGACAAACATTCAACACAACTTCCTCCTCCTGTATTTCCCACAACAACAACCCTGAGAGGTGGGTTGGGCTGAGAAAGAGAGAGAGAGAGAGTGACTGGGTCAAAGACACCCAACTGGCTTTCATGCCTTAAGGCGGGACTTGAACCCATGGTCTCTTGCTTTCTAGCCTGGTGCCTTAATCCCTGGACCAAAGTAATTCTCTTTTTTATTTTGTTTTCATTTTACCGTTTCCCTTACAGATCTAACTAGACACCAAGTCTTTTTTTTTTTTTAATGTATTGCCCATCACTTTCAGTTTGATATTGTCAGATCAGAGCAGAATTTTACTCTCTTGAACTCAGGTTCACCCAGTGAAGTTGACAAGATAAGACAAGACAAAAAGAAGAAAGAAAGAAAGAAATAACAGTATCAACACCTTGGAGCCAAGATAAGAAAATAGAATCCCCAATTGCAGAGGAAGTAAGCTTTCAAATCACTGTAATAAAATCAGTAAAAGAAAGCAATTTCCTTAATGATCCACCTGTAAGTTGTCTGGAGACATTGCCACGATGGAAAGTAGAGTGCTAAACTAAACACACCCTTGGCTCAAAGCAACACATCTATTTCGTTTTTATGGTTAAGCCAAGCAAGATTATTGCATAAATGCTTCCTATAGTAGTGATGTTTTGATTGAAATGCCTGTAAAAATTGCCATACTTGCAAAGACTATAAAGTACAATCATATATTTTTAGGGGGGAAATCAGCATTTATTGCCATAGTAACCAAAGCAACAGCTTGGAGTCCTTCTGGAGAACTGTAATTACTTCTGCAAGTTTCAGAGGGCTAAAAGTAAACAATCACTGCTCCTCCAGCGTGGATGCTAGAGACTTTTGAGTAATTTCATTATGAATGTTAAATAGATGATAAAGAAAAATGACTCTCCTATGACCGTCTTAGACCTAGAATTTGATGGAGGGGGGGGAAGACTAATGTAATTTATTTCCAGCTAACTAGTTTCATTATTTTATTAAAAGACATTGCTAAAATATATCTTCCAAGGGAAATTAATATAAGCCATTTATTTTGCTTCTTTATTTTTTATTTCTGTCTAAAATAAAATTCATTTGTAGGGATGCGTACATTTCAAAATCCATTCTTTTGAACTGAAAAAAAGCACATTAACATATTTCATTGATACAGTTTGTGAGTTGAGGCATCCGTAGTGCCCTCTCTGAGCTTGTTGGTTTTCTTGAAGACATTTCGTTACCAAACTAGGTAACATCATCAGTGCTAGTTTCATGAGTTGCTTTGATCTCTGAAAGGAATGTAATTGTATATCAATTATCAAAGGCCCTCCTAGTCCTAACTACCATTTGCTCTTCCAGGTAGAACGGCCTCACAATTACACACCAAGTCTATTTGGGGTGGTGCAACCCCACACAGCACCCAAGATGGTAAATTTCCTGATCTGGGAGGACCCAAACCCAACCCCAGTCAGTCTTGTCAGAAACTTGTTGCAGCTGCGCGGGTGATAGAGGGAGCTACGCGTAGCTCCCACGTAACACCGCTCCTGCGCAGACTGCACTGGCTACCTGTGGCCTTTCGAGTGCACTTTAAGGTTTTGGTTACTACCTTTAAAGCGCTCCATGGCTTAGGGCCTGGGTACTTACGGGACCGCCTGCTGTTACCGCATGCCTCCCACCGACCCGTACGCTCTCACAGAGAGGGACTTCTCAGGGTGCCGTCCGCCAAGCAATGTCGGCTGGTGGCCCCCAGGGGAAGGTCCTTCTCTGTGGGGGCTCCCACACTCTGGAACGAGCTTCCCCCGGGTTTACGCCAAATACCTGACCTTCGGACCTTCCGCCGCGAACTGAAGACAGATCTTTTTATTCGCGCGGGGCTGGCTTAAATTTTATCGATTTTAAATTTTCTATTATTAATTTTAATGGGGTTTTAGTTTTATATATTTTAAAGTTTTTTTAGGCCAATTATAAAATAAGTTTTTTAATTTGTATTTTAAATTGTATATTGTATTGTCTGTTTTTTACTTTTGGCTGTACACCGCCCTGAGTCCTTCGGGAGAAGGGCGGTATAAAAATCGAATAAATAATAATAATAATAATAATAATAAAAACTTCTTGTTGAAACTTCTTATATTCCATCCAGACTCCCATAGCCTCCTGGCATCAAGACAGACATACTACTGCTTAAATTGCCAATGGTCAAGAGGTATAATTGGGTATAGTCCAGGGGTGGGTTCTACTTACCTTTACTACCAGTTCACGTTGTGCCCACGCACAGATCACTTTTGATGACATTCAGGTCAGTGGGCGGAGCCTCTCGCTGGTTTTACTACCGGTTCTATAGAACTGGTCCGAACCGGAGGCAACCCACCACTGGTATAGTCAGCAAAAATTTGATGTACCAGCTGCCTAGAGATGGAATTGCATGACATGGGAAGATAGATAAATAGAATAAATCTTATTTCTGCTATGAGCCTTCCTTGTATTTTTATTAAACTCTGAAACTGCATACCTCTACAATCATGACACATATATCTAAATGTTATTTTTTATGATATGTTTTTTATATATAAACAGGATTATTATTTTTTAAAGACAAGTGCAGTCTGATGTTAACAGCATATAAAATATTAATACTTCCTTGACTTTCAACCATTCACCTAGTGATCATTGGAAGTTATGACAGCTTTGACCAAACTGACTTGTGATCTTGCAAAATGTTTTGCAAAAACTTGCAAAATGGCCCCCGAGATTTGGATATTAAACTCAAAGAAATCAGTTAGTCCTTGACTTGTGACCGTTGTGAGCCCTGGTGGCACAGTGGTTAAAATGCAGTACTGCAGGTTACTTCTGCTGACTGCGGCTGACTGCAATTTGGCAGTTCAAATCTCACCAGGCTCAAGGTTGACTCAGCCTTCCATCCTTCTGAGGTGGGTAAAATGAGGACCCAGATTGTTGGGGGCAATATGTTGATTCTGTAAACCACTTAGAGAGGTCTGTAAAGCACTGTGAAGCTGTATATAAGTCTAAGTGCTATTGCTATTGCTATTCATTTAGTGGCTGTTCAAAGTTAGAGCAGTACTGAGAAAAGTGACTTACAACTGGTCCTGGCTTTTAGGACTCTTGCAACATCCTCATGGTCACATGATCAAAGTTTGAATGCTTAGCTATCAGCATGAATTTACAACATCCCAGGATCACATGATTGTCATTTGCGACTTTCCCAGCCAGCCTCCAACAAACAAAGTCAATGGGGGAAGCTGGATTCACTTAATGATTCTATGATTCACTTAAAAAACACAATGATTCTCTTAACACCCTTGGCAACAAGGATCACAAAATTGGACGCAACCCCATTTAATGACCACTTTGATGAATGACGGAACTTCTAGACCCAATTGTGGATGTAAATCAATGATTGCTTATATTCCTATATGATGTTCCTGCAAAGAAGGAACCCTTCGTGTTCCACTAGCACCAAGAAATAGCTTCTAAAATTCCAAAATGATCATTTGATTTTTTAAAAAAAAACAGATGCTGCATCAGATATAATAAACAATGGCATTTTTCTCAGGATGAGCTTTGATCAGCCACAGCTTAGATTTAATTTGTAATTGCTTATTTAAAAACAAGGGACGTGGTGGCTTAGTGGTAAGACACTGAGCTTGTCGATTGAAAGGTCGGCAGTTCAGCAGTTCGAATCCCTAGTAACAGGGTGAGCTCCCGTTACTTGTCCCAGCTTCTGCCAACCTAGCAGTTCTAAAGCACGTAAAAAATGCAAATAGAAAAATAGGGACCACCTTTGGTGGGAAGCTAACAGTGTTCCATAAGCCTTTGGTGTTGAATCATGCCGTCCACATGACCACGGAGACGTCTTCGGCTTTGAAATGGAGATGAGTACCGCCCCCTAGAGTCAGGAATGACTAGCACATATGTGCGAGGGGAACCTTTACCTTTACCTATTTAAAAACAGTGTTGGGCTGCATCCATGTAATCACCAGAAGCTGAGCTCCGCTTAAGAAAATCGTTACTTTTTTAGCTTAGCTAAAAATGCAGGTTTTTAGGGCATTTAATAAAACATTTAGCTGCTTTAGTAAAAGTTTCCTCTAATCTCATGCACTTCAGAGGTGTTAGACTATAGCTTTGGTCACCCCAGTCAGCACAGGTAACAATTGTGATGGCTATGACTAATGGAATCTGTAGCTCCACACTTTTGAAGGGCAACTGTAGGAGAAATCTGGATAAGAATAATAGAATGTGGAATTGCAGTTGGTGAAACCTGAAAGCGAACACCTGATAAGCTTCAAGTTCATGTAAGCTGCCCCCCCCCCCATAAAAATAAATCTTATTTTCTGTAATTGAAATCAATCAGTATCTCCCAAAAGCTGTTTATTTGCTCAAGATAGAGACAAGACTTTTCTTGTATATCCTTCCTACCATTCAGACATCAAAAGCAAATGAAATACAAGAGAATTCAAGTCCCTTACGCTGCCCATTGTATTGCCAAGCTGGACATTGGCCAATTCATTTTTTAATCTCCCTTTGCATTTATATTTCCTTTGTAGTATATTGTGCAATGCAGGCTTTCATCTCCAGTGAAAAACCTTGAAACCTTTAGTTTAATTGCCAAGTAACAGCTAACTTAAATGATCTACTTTTACCAGTTGTATGTCAAAAATCCAGCAGGGATTTGCAGTAAACTTTGCAATGTATCATACAAATGTACACACAAGAAATGAGCAAGTATGTATATCAAAACATTTAGAAAGCCTGCGCCAGGTTTTGTGCTTTCCACAGTATTTTAATTACATGTATCCACTTAACACATTGCATTATGTTCTGTTAAATGCATAGTAACATGCCATCGATGGGCATTTATAGAGATACAAAGGAGAAAAGACAAAACAGGCATTGGGACACAAACTCAATCGATCAATCAGAATAGAGCTGGAAGGGACCTTGGAGGTCTTCTAGTCCGACATCCTGCTCAAGCAGGAGACCCTATACCATTTCAGACAGGTGGCTGTCCAGTCTTTTCTTAAAAACCTCCAGTGATGAAGCCCCTACAACTTCTGAAAGCAAGTTGTTCCATTGGTTCGTTGTCCTCAATGTTAGAAAATTTCTCCTTAATTCCAGGTTGCTTTTATCCTTGATTAGATTCCATCCATTGTTTCTTGTTTTGCCTTCTGGTGCTTTGGAAAACAAACTGAACAACTAGACACAAGAACAGTTTTTTTTGTTTTTGTTTTGCCTTCTGGTGCTTTGGAAAACAAACAGAACAACTAGACACAAGAACAGTTTTTTCCCGAAGGCCATCACTCTGCTAAACAAATAATTCCCTCAACGCTGTCAAACTATTTACTAAATCTACACTACTATTAATCTTCATTTTCATCACCAATTTCTTTCCACTTATGACCGTATGACTGTAACTTTTTGTTGCTATCATTAAGGGTTAAATTGCAACCTATGACCATCATTTGTATTGTAAATGTTGTACCTTTGATGAAGGTATTTTTTTTCTTTTTCTTTTATGTACACTGAGAGCATATGCACCAAAACAAATTCCTTGTGTGTCCAATCACACTTGGCCAATATATTCTATTCTATTCTATTCTGTTCTATTCTATTCTATTCTGACCCCCTCTTCTCTGTGGCAGCCCCTCAAATACTGGAATACTGCTATCATGTCACCCCTAGTCCTTCTTTTCTCTAGACTGGCCATACCGAATTCCTGCAACTGTTCTTGATGTGTTTTAGTCTCCAGGCCCTTAATCATTTTAGTTGCTCTTCTTTGCACTTTTCCAAAGTCTCAACATCTTTTTTCTGATGTGGTATAAGGATTTATAAAGTGGTGCTAATATTTCGCATGATTTTGATTCTATGCCTCTGTTTATACCACCAAGGATTTTATTAACTATTTTGGCTGCTGTTTCGCAAACTGCTGACTGATGTTTAAGTGATTGTCCATTAGGATTTCAACCACAGAGAAATTTGCTCATGAATTTTGAAATATATTTCTATTCATGTAATCTATCAATACATTTTCATATGAGTAGGACAAACGTCTGCCAAAAGACACTTTCTAATTAAATTTAGAGCACTTAGTTTTTCCATTAAGCCACAAAAAAATTGATATAGCATAAGGCTAACTTTCCCAACAGTAGCTGATCAATAGCTCCTGTGAAAACGAGTCAAGCATAACTAAACTAATGTGAATATCGAAAGTATGGTCCATTAAACTTATTTTAATGGCTTCATTTCAGTTTGCTGAGGTTTTTTTTTTAATGTGCTAGTGTTTATGTGTAGTTTCCCTGTAGCATCTGCTGAGGGACTTCCCCTACATGTTCCAACATATGGATAGGTTTTTAAGGGTATATGCACCATAGAGTGGTAGCCATGAAGGAAAATATGAATTAAAATTGTGCTGATCTGGTGTTGATGATTAGATAGGATAGATTATGGAAAGAATGTAGCCACTTCTTTATATCTTTTTTCTTTCTTTTCTCTTTTCTCTATCTTTATTTTCTTTTTGTACTTCAACTTATTTTTTTTATTTCTTCCATTTTTTCCTTCTTAAACTGTATTTATTGCTTTTTATTCTTATTTGTAAAACTTTCAAATTTTTAGATAGATGATAGATAGATAGATAAATAGATAGATAGATAGATAGATAGATAGATAGATAGATAGATAGATAGATAGATAGATAGATAAATACAGTAGATGATAGATAGATAGATAGATAGATAGATAGATAGATAGATAGATAGATAGATAGATAGATAGATAGATAGATAGATAGATAGATAGATAAATAGATGGATGATTGAGAGATATAGATGACAGATAGATGATTGATAGATAATAGATAGGTAGGTAGGTAGGTAGGTAGGTAGATAGATAGATAGATAGATAGATAGATAGATAGATAGATAGATAGATAGATAGATAGATAGATGATTGAGAGATATAGATGATAGATAGTTAGATGATTGAGAGATAGATAGGTAGGTAGGTAGGTAGATAGATAGATAGATAGATAGATAGATAGATAGATAGATAGATAGATAGATAGATAGATAGATAGATAGATAGATAGATAGATAGATAGATAGATAGATAGATAGATAGATAGAATATATATAAAAGTTATCCTAATCTGCATTTAGAAGCAATGCTGAATACAAGCAGCAGCACCAAAGAACCACACATTATTTTGTTTTTTTCATTATTTATACCTTCTACAGAAAGACAACATATCCATTTCTTTGTATTTCAAGTTATATCCAGAAGTACAGCTTGCTAAATTTGCATTAAATTAATATTCACTTCCTTTTTTTAACTAGCCTGATAGTATGTAGACAAAAAATAAAACAGATGGTGGTATTTTGCTTATGTTCGTGATATGACTGGTTTCCATATTTCAGCTTGGGAAGCTATTTTTCCTCTTTTACGCTACTGATCTTGGAGGGTTTCTGCTTTCGCCTCTAATTGCTTTGGCTCATAATGTGATTCTTTTCAAGTTATTTGTAACTTTTCACTGTCAATTTTTTCAGAGAACCTTCACTATGGCATGAATTACTTCAGCTATTTTGTGGAGCATGATGATTTGTATGGCTAGTCTATGGAACTTTCTTTCTCTTCTATGTTTAAAATTCTGTTGACTATCTGTATTCTTCAAATGCTTCTTCAAAATCATGTTGTTGTCAGAAGCAAGGTCTTCCTACAGAAGGCACCTTTTGTCAAACCAATCATCTCTGCCTCTAAGCTATCAAGAGCTTAGAAATTTAACGGATACTTTTAAACTGTGGCAATCTTTTATTTCATTTCCTAGCAAATGGATATTTTCATTTTAAATTAATATTTCTGAAAAGCCCTGCGGCTTCCCTTTTTTCATTTAAAGTGGCCCTTTTTCTATTTCAATTTTTTTTAAAAAAATAACTATTATCTACTTCTAACTTGTTTTGTTGGGGACATCTGAAGTGCAATTCTCCATCTGCATATATATGCATTGCTCGTTTTAGGGTCTGGGCAAAGGGCAATTTCCTGGATTTATTCTTTGCCGAAAAAAGCATTTCCGTCTTCTGTGAATTACAGTGAACAGGAAGATACCTCTGAAAGACACTAAATTGGCATCTCTGTGAAATGTTGACTAAAAGTGATGAAGGAAGAAATGAACCAGAGGAATAAGGAAGCAGGTGGACTGTTCAGATTAAGGTCAGGCTTCAGGAAGGACTGAACTTGCTAAGTATAATCAGACCTAAAAGGCCCTTGGATGACAGACTATTAAGAAATACTGGAACTAACTGATAAAAAGAAATCACATTCTGCAAGAAGGAAATGGAGTTTAGATTGACTTGAAGATGAGAACTAAGGATTATTCAGAGAATTAGTTAGAGAATTAACAGGAGATAATGCCATATCCATTTTAGATTCGCTCTCTGTTACTGGGATATTGTTTACATGTTCATAAGTTTAATGAAATCTTTCTTTTTGTATTACACAAACTAAATTGCAAGACTAGATTAAAATGTTCCTGATTCTGCAAATGTTTCTAGCTGATGTTTCTTTCTGAATGTTATAAGGGTACTCTTATAATGTTTGTGTCTGATTTAGGGGTGCTCTTAAAATCTATAATTTTATCAGGAAACAAAATAACTCCTTTTTTTTGCTGATGTTTATTTCCTGCCATAAATACATTCCTATCCCATACAATATCCTCATGTTAAGTAACATCATTTTTTTAAAAAAAACATATGATTAATTGTTGTTGTTTTTAAATCTTGGAGGGTCTGATCCACATGTTGGCCTAATAAATACAAATCAATGTATTTGAGACATGACACATCCTTTGTCTTATTCCCTGTTCAGTCTTGAACCTCTCATTAAGCAATTCATTGATGCTCATCAGTGTTTTATTTCCATAACCCATCCTGCTGGTATCAAGTTCTTCAGTCGACCTTTAACTCCATATTTATGCAAAGCATTCCATAATTCAAGGCTAACTAATATACATCCATGTTCAGAACCTCTCATCACTCTTACAGACTTCACTGTTTTTCTCAATCTTTCCTCATAAACAATCAAATCAATCATGTTTTAATTAATTCCTTTGCCATGTGGGCATATGAATAAATGTATATTTATACCAAATATTTGAACAGGCATTTTTCTAAGCAGATGCTCACTAAATTGTTACTGTTCTTATAAATTCTTGGGTTTCCAAATGGCCCAATTACTTTTTCTACAGTTTCTTTTCATCATCTACTCATACTGATATCCTAAGTGAATTTTTGCCCTGGTCACATTCATAGTTATTCGCAAAATCCATCCCCATTCCTTCCATTATCACCATTCACTGGAACTTAGCATGTAACTTTCACCTATAGACTCCTGCTTTGATGGGCACCCACAGCATACTTTGAGATACATTTTAGCCCATTCATTGCCAACTGAATTTGTACTTTCACTGCTGCATTTATTCATCAACTCCATTATAAAAGATCAAATGACCTTCATTCAGATTCATTACATCTTTCCTTTTATGTATGTTTCTCAGACAAACAACACAGCTATTGTTCTTTCTTTCATTTCATTCTATGATTTACCTCTCGTACTTTCCCAGTTGCAAGTAGACCTTGACTTATGACCGTAACTGAGACTAGAATCTCTATCACTAAGCAATTCAGTCATTAAGCAAGTCATCACTTATTTTGCAACCTTTTTGCCATGGTCATTCTCCCATTCATTGGAAGTCAGCTGGGAAGGTCACAAATGGGCCTCACATGACCCCATGATTCTGTGGCAGTTTTAAGCACAAGGCCCCACTGTAAGTCACTCTTTTCAGTGCTGTTATATTTTGGAATGGTTGCTAAACAAGTGGTCGTTGGTTGAGGACTACCTGTACAAATAGGTTCATAGATATAATAAACCTCTACTGCCCATCATGGGTTTCGTCAAATCAAGGTTTTCATACATTGCCTTTTAGCCAAAAAGAAAAGAAGTAGATTAGGTCACCGGCTTTCAATGACTCTGTGCTACGTGCATCATGGCTGCTAATGTTTTTTTTTTAAATTTGAATTTATAACCCGCCCTTCTCCGAAGACTCAGGGCGGATTACACAGTGTTAAGCAATAGTCTTCATCCATTTGTATATTATATACAAAGTCAACTTTTATTGCCCCCAACAATCTGGGTCCTCATTTTACCTACCTTATAAAGGATGGAAGGCTGAGTCAACCTTGGGCCTGGTGGGACTTGAACCTGCAGTAATTGCAAGCAGCTGTGTTAATAACAGACAGATTTAGTCTGCTGAGCCACCAGATATTACATGTTAATGTAATATATTACATGTTAATGTAATATCAGACAATTTTGCCACAGACAGTACAACCAATGCCCAGCTTTACCCTAAGCATTCTTCTATCCAAGTTAGGCTCTCTGATTTAGCGTATGCTGTGCAAGTCAACATATATGAATAGAAATGTGAATTGTAGAGATTTTTTCACCTGGGGAAAAATTTAAGCTATAGGATTATTGTACTTTTTCATCATAAGCTAACTAGCTTGCGCACATTTCAGATCACAGTACCGATTTCCATCCTTCCGTGACCCCTTTTTTCCCCCTTTACGCAACCAGAAAACAAGAAAATGTAGGATATTCACCCAGGGAACAGATTCTGTAATACATCCCAGATGCAAACAAAAACAGAGTGAAAGGGGGGAGTGGGAGGAGGGAAAGTGGGGAAGGCACAGAAGTGTGCTATCTAGAACGGCACAATCACATCTGTTAAAAGGGAGAAGGATTGGAAGATGGCCAAACACAGCCTTAATTTTGGTACATTTTAAGCATCGCCCTCCAATTTAATTAGAAAGTTATGCTTCATCTAGTTCTCTGCATGGCCAAATGAAGCTGCAAATGCAGAGCTATTCTGCTACAGCAAACCTGATGCTAACTCTTATCCAATGTTGGATGCTTTCTCAGAATATTACAAATCGGCTTGTATGTTTGTGCAGTGAGGTCCATGCAGAGTTAATTGTATTCGCCTACTCAAGGACCTCATAACGATCCACATAAGGAGACTTGTTTAAAATACACTGTAGATGTCCTGCCTTTTATCATAGGCAAGCATATAATATGCTCCCATGTATTAAAATCCAATTTACACTGATGGATTTTGCTTTTACCAAAACTCTTTCCTCTCAAACCTGGGGTGTTGCCAGGTTTTCATATCAAGTTGCCAGGTTTTCATATCAAGTTGCCAGATTTCTTTATAATCATATCAAATCATGAGCATTGTTTACCTTGGCGCATTAAAATGGTTCTACAATTTCAGATAGAATAACATTTTAATGAGTCACGTAATTTTATCCAGCTGTGGTGAACTTTCATCCTTTTTACTCTTTCTTTCTTTCTTTCTTTCTTTCTTTCTTTCTTTCTTTCTTTCTTTCTTTCTTTCTTTCTTTCTTTCTTCAAGTAACCAGTATATCATAAAATAACTCTGCATTTGGAGCAATGTTAGGATAGGAGTTGTGCTGCACATGTTCTGCTCATAGTATGTTTTGATTTTTCATCCGGTTAGGTTTCTTGCAGTTACAGAAACTCTACCAAAAAAGGAAAGTTCCGTGACCTTGGGAAAAATTGAATGATAATCTAGACAGCATTCATCTAGAGAACCACCATTCATTGACTTCCAAATCACATTAAAATGCAATATTATATGATTGGTTATATCTTACTATGTGAATTTAGGCATGGTTTGTAGTTTAGTATATTGGGTAAAAATAGCCAGCTGTGGTTTATATTGTGAACTATAGTTAAACAAAACATTGATAGGCAAATATACGTCTCCCAGGATAATGTTTTAAAATTGAATCTGGGTCAGTCACCGGGACTAGAGGTTTACTCTTCTGAGCTTTCAGACTCATGCTGGAGCCCATCTTCAGAGAAGTTCCCTGAAAATGGGCTCCAGCAAGAGTCCAAAAGCTAGGAAGAGTAAACCTCTAGTCCCGGTGACTGACCCAGATTCGATTTTAAAACGTTGATAGCACAATAAACCCTGCTGGTTTTATTTTATCTAACTTGTTAAAAATTACAAAATGGAAGTGTGGATTAAAGAATTCAAAATGAAGGGTGAGGGCGAAAGTTCAGAGGAGGATTTTTATTCCAGTCTTGGCTGCGGAAGATTCAACGCCTAATTCTAATCCACCTAGAATTCAAATGCTAACAAGAAGCTTAGCACAGATGCTGCACAGGGCCCAGTATCTCTATCTGAAGTTGTTTTCTAGAATGGAAAAAGCCAAAGTTGCCAAAATCACCAATCTAACTGGGTAACAGGATGCCTTTACACAACTGACCTTAAGTGATCCTACCCAGTTTAAATGCCACATTTGGCACAATGCACAATTTGACATCCTCTCTTTGTTGCTTTTATTTGAGGCTTCACTAATTTATTTTATTTATTAATCAAATTTATATAGCTGCCCAACTTACTGAACGCATTGCACAACAGCAGTAATCTTGGTAAAATCTCCAAGGTAACCCCAAGCATTAGTTTAAGTAGCCTTCCTTTTTAAAAATATATTGTTTTGAGAGATGGAACATTACAACTAAGAAAAAGATATCCAAGGACATCAGAATATTGCAGTTTATTAAGTTGAAACTATTCTAAACAATGGATTGTGTTCTCCTAAATTAATGGGACTGTTTATTCCTTATATAATAATACAATGAGTAGTAGGTCGGGGACCAACTCTAATGTATTTTAAAACAAAATCTTGAAAAACTGAAGTCAACTAATATAAAAAGTCAATTAAATATAGGTTTAACCAGTAATGACATCATTTTTCCAATATAAACTGTCTACGATATAAAGATATACCTGAAATCACATTATTTGTTTTTTAAAAATATTGAAACAAATGGGAAGACAGAATTTATTAATACATTTCTTTTCATTTCCAATTGGTGAGATCCTACTTCTAAAAATAGTATCAAAAGTAGACATCAACAAAAAGCAAAGACTATAATTAAAAATTGGCTAGCCATGTCAAGCTATCAAAGTATCTCAGATATCAGTTCAGTGTTTTCTCCAATGCATTAGAGCGATTGAAAATTCAAATTCCACTTCGCATAAGGACTGTCCAGACCTCATGTTAAGGGAGCAAAAGACATCTCTTTACATGGAGTTATGTATGAGAACCTTACTGTAGGACTCTCTACCTTAAAGGTCTCTAAATCGGCTTGATTTTGACGAAAGGTAGTTCTCGACTTACAACAGTGACTTTTCAAAGTTACAACAGCACTGAAAAAAGTGACCTATTACCACTTTTCACACTTTACAATCATTTACAACAATGGCTAACAACCTGCCTTCCATTGAGGACCTGTATACTGTACAAATCAAAAAGAGGGCTGTGAAAATATTTACAGACCCCTCACATTCTAGACATAAACTGTTTCAACTCCTACCCTCAAAACGATGCTACAGAGCACTGCACACCAGAACAATTAGACACAAGAACAGTTTCTTCCCAAATGCCATCACTGCTAAACAAATAATTCTCTCAACACTGTCAAATTAGTTATTAAATATGCACTACTATTAATCTTCTCATCGTTCCCATCACCCAAGTCCTTCCACCTATGACTGTATGACTAACTTTGTTGCTTGTATCCTTACAATTTATATTGATATTGCTTGTTTCCTGATTGCTTATTTGTACCCTATGACTATCATTAAGTGTTGTAAGTGTTGTACCTTGATGAAGGTATCTTTTCTCTTATGTACACTGAGCGCATATGCACCAAAACAAATTCCTTGTGTGTTCAATCACACTTGGCCAATAAAAAATTCTATTCCATTCTATTCCATTCCATTCCATTCCATTCTATTGCGGCATTCCCATGGCAATGTGATCAAAATTCAGGTGCTTGGCAACTGACACATGTTTATGACAGTTGCAGTAGTCCCGGGGTCATGTTTTGGCAACCTTCTGACCAGCAAAGTTAATGGGATAGCCAGAAGCACTTAACAATCATCTTACTAACTTAACAACTGCAGTGATTCATTTAACAACTATGTCAAGAAAGGTTGTAAAACGAGGCAAAACCCATTTAACAAATGTCTCACCTAGCAGCGGGATTTTTGGGATCAATTGTGGTCATAAATTGAGGATTATCAATAGAGTATTTTCATATGAGAGAAGTCCTGTCATTAACCCTTTAAACCAGTCATTCCAAGTGAAGTCAAGAATAAGCTTTTAACCAATTAAATACATATGAGAGGAAATTTGGCCTTTTGCATATAAATTCCTTTTCACTAAGGTCCAGGAAATCACATTTTCAGTGTAATATAATGAAAAATGAATGCAAAGAATCCACTGAATTCCCAAGTAATCACATACTTTAATCCTACAGTTAGTCTGATTTTCCAGTTTTAAAAAATCAGTATTACTACCAGAACATACCAGTCTTCTCATACATACATTTAATAATGTATATACATTAAAAAAATTTAAAGCCTTCTGTGAATTAGCTTTGCAATGCCCTTCTTGCTAAGATACTGTTTAGATTCTTAGATTTTCCCAGCTTTCCTTTTAATATGCTATAGGTAAACTGAATACAGATCTGTGGGATTATCCAGAATGGTCCCCTGTAAAGTATAATGAACGAGTATGGGGAAAAAAAGCAGAGGAAAGAATTTCCAAAGAGAGAATGTCATTATTTACTGCACCACAGTAAAAACTACACTTGAGTTACTTTGTGATTTTCAGAATGAAAACTCATGCCACTGGTGGCAAGAACCTGTTGGTAAACCAACCAATAAACGCCACTTCTGTTAAGAAGAGGAGCTACTGTATATTTCCTAAGGATTTCCTTGTGCATTGCCTTCTGGGAGTCTTGCTGTATAATTTATCTTGAGGGCACGCATGAGGGAATAACGCAAGTAGACAGCTGGCTGAAAAAAAATAAGAAATGGGCTATTAAATGAGAGGACTTAGCATCAGAAACACAATGTCCTTCACCTGCTTTTTGTTTTGTTGTACTTATTTAGCTCACATAATACTCATTACCTGGTACTTATTTTAATTGCAACCCATATTGAGTGTCTTTCAGGCATACAGTGCCAAAAGCCTTCCAGAAAACAAATAAACAGGATTGCTTTTTTTAAAAAATATCAGTATTAAGAAGTCTGTATGGATGGTGCTTTATGAGAACAAGAGGCAGAAGAGGTGCAATATCTAACCATCAGACTAGGGTTATTGTTCTGCACTAGACACACAATATTGAGTGTGAGTGAGAAAAGGGGAGCAGATGACATGGGCATGGTGATTTCACAATGCCAATGCTGAAGTTAGCATAGTTGTGGCCTATGATGTCATGACATAATACCTAGTTATGTTCCTTTGTTTGATGACATTTGATGATAATTTGTAAATGATACTAAACTGGTAGGAATAGCCAACACCCGAGAAGACAAACTCAAGATCCAAAAAGATGTTGACAAACTTGAACAATGGGCCCTATCCAGCAAAATGAATTTTAATGTGGAGAAAAGCAAAACTTTACATTTAGGCAGGAAAAATCAAAAGTATAAGTACAGATTAGGTGAGACTTGGCTCAAAAACAGTAACTGTGAGAGGGACCTTGGAGTCCTAGTGGATGATCACTTAAATATGAGTGTGCAGCAGCAGCCAAAAAAAACTAATACAATCCTGGGTTGTATAAATAGAGGCATAGAATCAAGTTCACATGAAGTATTAGTGCTGCTTTACAAAACCCTAGTAATACCACGCCTGAAATACAGCAACCAATTTTGGTCACCATGCTACAAAAAAGTTGTTGAGACTTTGAAAAAAAGTTTAGAGAACGGAAGATTGGACTTTAAACTTAATGAATTTAGATGAGAAGGTAAAATTATCAGCGTATTTGAAAGATTATTTTCGAAAGATATATATAATGGAGATGGATTGATTATTAAAAAATATTGGACTGAAATAACAAAATACTAAATAGCTTTTAAATGAATAGAATGTAATTGTATTAGTATTAATATTTTCCTTTTTCTTCTTTTTTATGGAAAAGGGGAGTTGAGGTTCAAGAAGATAGATGGGAGTTTATGTTAATTAGCGTATTTTAGCTTATGATTGTTAGATACGATACCCTGTATTTGCTCTGGGAAGTCAGGGGGGAGGAGATGGGGGAAGGAGGGAGGAGGGAGGGACAGGGTTAGGGTTGGGGGGAGGGGGGATGTATGGGGAAAAAAATTTGTAAAACTTTTTCAATAAAAAAAAAGAAAAAAGTTTAGAGAATAGCATCTAAGATGATCAAAGACCTGGAGACTAAACCATATGAA